>NC_052338.1:32099531-32239531 GCF_016432855.1 Salvelinus namaycush
AAAAGTCAAGGGGTATGAATCATTTCTGAAAGCATCAATAATAATAAAAAAAACGGCAGGTAGCCTAGTGGTTAGAGTGTAGGGACCGCAGGTAGCCTAGTGGTTAGAGTGTAGGGACCGCAGGTAGCCTAGTGGTTAGAGTGTAGGGACCGCAGGTAGCCTAGTGGTTAGAGGGGGGGAGGCAGGTAGCCTAGTGGTTAGAGTGTAGGGACCGCAGGTAGCCTAGTGGTTAGAGGGGGGGAGGCAGGTAGCCTAGTGGTTAGAGGGGGGGAGGCAGGTAGCCTAGTGGTTAGAGTGTAGGGACCGCAGGTAGCCTAGTGGTTAGAGGGGGGGAGGCAGGTAGCCTAGTGGTTAGAGTGTAGGGACCGCAGGTAGCCTAGTGGTTAGAGGGGGGGAGGCAGGTAGCCTAGTGGTTAGAGTGTAGGGACCGCAGGTAGCCTAGTGGTTAGAGGGGGGGAGGCAGGTAGCCTAGTGGTTAGAGGGGGGGAGGCAGGTAGCCTAGTGGTTAGAGGGGGGGAGGCAGGTAGCCTAGTGGTTAGAGGGGGGGAGGCAGGTAGCATAGTGGTTAGAGTGTAGGGACCGCAGGTAGCCTAGTGGTTAGAGGGGGGGAGGCAGGTAGCCTAGTGGTTAGAGTGTAGGGACCGCAGGTAGCCTAGTGGTTAGAGGGGGGGAGGCAGGTAGCCTAGTGGTTAGAGGGGGGGAGGCAGGTAGCCTAGTGGTTAGAGTGTAGGGACCGCAGGTAGCCTAGTGGTTAGAGTGTAGGGACCGCAGGTAGCCTAGTGGTTAGAGGGGGGGAGGCAGGTAGCCTAGTGGTTAGAGTGTAGGGACCGCAGGTAGCCTAGTGGTTAGAGGGGGGGAGGCAGGTAGCCTAGTGGTTAGAGGGGGGGAGGCAGGTAGCCTAGTGGTTAGAGTGTAGGGACCGCAGGTAGCCTAGTGGTTAGAGGGGGGGAGGCAGGTAGCCTAGTGGTTAGAGTGTAGGGACCGCAGGTAGCCTAGTGGTTAGAGTGTAGGGACCGCAGGTAGCCTAGTGGTTAGAGGGGGGGAGGCAGGTAGCCTAGTGGTTAGAGTGTAGGGACCGCAGGTAGCCTAGTGGTTAGAGGGGGGGAGGCAGGTAGCCTAGTGGTTAGAGTGTAGGGACCGCAGGTAGCCTAGTGGTTAGAGGGGGGGAGGCAGGTAGCCTAGTGGTTAGAGGGGGGGAGGCAGGTAGCATAGTGGTTAGAGGGGGGGAGGCAGGTAGCCTAGTGGTTAGAGGGGGGGAGGCAGGTAGCCTAGTGGTTAGAGGGGGGAGGCAGGTAGCCTAGTGGTTAGAGTGTAGGGACCGCAGGTAGCCTAGTGGTTAGAGTGTAGGGACCGCAAGTAGCCTAGTGGTTAGAGCGCTGGGCCAGTAACCAAGAGGTTGCTGGATTGAATCCCCGAGCTGACAAGGTAAAAATCTGTCGTTCTGCCCCTGAACAAGGCAGTTAACCCACTGTTCCCTGGTAGACCATCACTGTAAATAAGAATTTGTTCTTAACTGACTTGCCTAGTTAAATAAAGGTTACATTTAGAAAATGTATAGAGAGGTACAGAGCTACATTTAAAATAAGAATACACACTTTCATATTCTTAAACCATAGCAATCCATGCAACATGTTCTCATAATAACCGTTACACTGCAGTCGTCCATTTTGTTTCAGTTGCTTACTGTTACAATTGCAGAACCATTTGATCTGTAAACACAAGCGAGAATCTCACAACATTAGGAACCACCCAAGGACTGGTTCTCCCATTTGACTTCAATACTATCTATAATAATAATGTGATTCATACCTGCTACAGAATGCAAGTCCAACAAAAATGACAATGGAAAAGCGATTCCTCCCAGCTAAGGCTTTAGTCACACTTTTCACCCTAACAACCGTACCATTCAGCTCATAAAATGAGCTACAGATGAAGATTCCTCCCAGCTAAGGCTTCAACCACAGTTTTCACCCTAACAACCGTACCATTCAGCTCATAAATGAGCTTCAGGTGGAGATTCCTACCTGCCAAGGCTTCAATTTAATCCTTCACCTCAGCAACCGTGTTGGATTTTCCTCCCGCTAAAGTTTCAATTTAATCCTTCGCTTTAGCTACATATGTGGACTTTTCAGATATCCATCACTCCACTCCATTCAATAAATTGAACAGAGTCATCATCAGATTGGGGTTTCTTCAAAGTCTAACACCCCCTGCTGGCACTACACGACTGGCTACGATTCTACTGTAGCCATGTTGTAAACAGAGAGAGACAGAGAGGATGGGGGTCCATCCATGATCACACCGACTGGGAAATATTCTGGGTTGCCTCTGAGAATTGTATTGACGTGTACACTGACTTGGTGACTGAGTTCACCAGGAAGTTCATAGAGGATGTTGTTCCCACTGTGACTATTAAAACTTATCCAAACCAAAAACAGTTGATAGATGGCAGCATTCACACCAAACTAAAAGTGTTAACCACCGCATTTAACTATTGTAATGTGACTGGGAACATGGACATGTACAAACAGACCAGCTATGCTGACAATTAAAGATGCAAACTGACAGTACAGAGACAAAGTGGAGACGCAATTCAACAGCTCAGACACAAGACGTATGGGACAGGGACTCCAGACAATCACAAATTACAAAGGGAAAGCCAGGCTCATCGCGGACACCAACACCTCACTCCAGGACAAGCTAAACACCTTCTTCGCCTGCTTCTAGGAAAACAACGAGCCACCGACGCGGGCCAACACCGCTCATAAGTACTGTGAGCTCTCGTTCTCTGTGGCCGACGTGAGTAAGACATTTAAGCGTGTTAAGCCTCGCAAGGCTGCCGGCCCAGACGTCATCCCAAGCCGCTTCCTTAGAGCATGTGCAGGCCAGCTGCCAGTGTTTACGGACATATTCAATCTCTTCCTATCCCAGTCTGTTGTCCCCACTTGCTTCAAGATGTCCACCATTGTTCCTGTACCCAAGAAAGAGACAGTAACTGAACTAAATCACTATTTCTGTCATCATGTAGTGCTTTGAGAGGCTATTTAAGGATTATATCCCCTCCAACTTACCCGACATTAGAGTGACGTATGACGTAAAGGTAACGTAAGGGTAATGGCGGACTGAAGGGATTTATGTAGAGCACCTCAAGATAAAACATAATATTCGAAATATCTGCTAAATTAGACTAAAATATTAGCACTACTTAATCTGGTGAGTGATAACCTTCAATCTGGACAATAACACAAAACAAATCCTAAAACTAGAGACATTTATCGACAAATATTACGAAAACAGGCAACAACCAAACATGACGGAGAGTAAGACAGGGGAACCGATTACAAAACGAAAACGTGACTCTTCTACAGACACTGATGATTTAATATTCTCACCACCCGGAATGGTAAAGGTCGAAACCGATCTGTTAAAATCAATAAATGACAAACTGGGTATACTTGAATTAGTTAGTAAGGATATAAAAGAGTTGAAGGCAAGCCTAGAGATGAGTGATGAAAAAGCTGCGACATTGGAGAAGCAAACACACGCGCTAAAAGGGACAGTCAATAAGATTGAAACCGAAATGAATGGAATTAAAAAGGAGAACACCGTTCTGAAGGAAACCTTACTAGACATACAAACTAGATCCATGAGAGAGAATTTGGTACTTACAGGTATCCAAGAAAAAGAAGGAGAAGTTCCTGAATCTATAGTTAGAGAGTTCCTCCTTACAGCGCTTCAGATTCCACGCGAAGTTATCGACAAAATCCAACTTGAACGCGTTCACCGCTTCGGACAGAGAGGGCAGAGGTACGAACGCCCAATCGTTGCCAAATTTGCTTCATTTAAAGATAAAATAATGGTTAAAAGCCTGGGTAAAAGACTTGCTGGGACCAAAATTGGCATGAATGATCAGTTTCCGAAGGAAATTGCAGAACGGCGCAAAGTTCTGTATCCAATTTTCAAAGAAAATAGATTAAAAGCGAAACGAGTAGCTCTCGTCGTTGATAAACTATATATTGATAACCAGTTGTTCAGAGACACAAAGACTACTCCATGGTTATTTTAAAAATTACAAAGTTCTCATAGACGAGGGAAATAAACACAATTCAAGCCCGGTTACTGATTGTAACAATACAATAAAAAATATAGCTTTTCTATAAATCTTCACATATAACTAATTGAACACACAAGCACTAATTCAACATAGTGAAGATAAAAACTAAGTAAACAGAAGGCACAGTATGTGTGGATGGTATGGTTTGTGTTTATTTTTTATTTTATTTGTTATGTTTGGAAAGTTGAGTGAGTGAGTAATGAAATGGTTGCATATCCCAGAGCCAATGTATTGCTGTGAGCCGGGTATGAGAGGGCTTTCAATGTTGTTCAGATGATGGATATACTTTTATAATGAATTATACGTCTTATTTATTTATTGTCCTATCATGGAGAACTACATTTTTTATTTATTTTTTTATAAATTATATCTAATTATTTATTATCCTATTTTAATGGTACGGTCCATGGCACTATACCCTAGACACCCACCTGAATGACCCAGATACTAAGGAGAAGTCCCTAACTGTTTTATGTGCCAGCTGTAAGCGGTCTGTATGCAGCTAAAATGAGGTCAGAGACCAAGAGCAGCACTGCCCCCTCAAGATTCTGAGCCTGCTTGGCAGGGTTGGTCCTGCAAAGCCAAAGCCCCAATAAGGGAGAGCATAATATACAAGGAAATTCTCAAAGCTGCTAATGAGAACCTTGACGACCTTGTACCTAGCCGGTGGGGATTCCGGTGGGGTGCCCCCACCCAGGCAGTGGCAGTGCTGGCAACACTAGCTGCAGTAACCCATGGGGAGGGGGTCACACTCGGACATTCAGAGAGGGGGTATATTATTGTGGCCCTGGCGGCACAAAATCAAAGTCGGACTGCATGGAGATGCGTGGGGACATGGTCATGACGGGTGGCCGTATTGTGGGTGTTTCAGGAATAAGGTGTACATTTGACCTCCATTATCTAGGATATGACAATGGTAAATAAATCTCTCAATTTTTGCTAATTTTTTGTGCGGTCTTGCAGGCCTTCTCATGCAGCTGCAACTACAAGTGCATTTGTAAATCATGACCCATCTTGAGTTGGGCTCTGGGATGGTGCAATTGTTGAGAAAGTGAGCTTATGGTTGTGTGGGGGTAAGGGCTGAGTGTGTGTGGGTGTATGTGTGTATCCCACAACTGTTGCGAAGGAAGAAGTAAAAGATGTTAGGGACAATAGAGGATGATCCACAGATATATATAATACAAATCGAGGTGAGGGCAATGGAAATGCATATGGTAATTGATCTTCTTCAATTCGGTAAATGGCACTGTATGCTCTTTTCAAAGAATGGATCCCAGTCGGTTCAGGGCTATGGGATACAGGGGGTCGAGGGTGGTCTACCGGGCATTGGGATGACAAGCCATCTCGAGATGAGGCCTTTTAGCGGGTGGAATAGTAGGGACCAATTGGAGGTTTACTTAGTAGAAATGCAAATATCATGGTACAACTATATAGACACTCAATCATTATGTTACTTTTTAATAGTACGTTTACAAAAATATATTCTGATTAAAAGAATGAAAGGTGTGTCTCATTATGGTAAGTGGTGAAATAAGTATAGCCAGTTACAATTGTAATGGCTTAGCAGATAATAAGAAAAGACGATCAGTATTTACCTGGCTAAAAGAGAAGGATTATAATATCTATTGTTTACAGGAAACCCATTCAACAGTTTTAGATGAAGTTTTGTGGAAAAAGAACTGGGGGGGCAAAATATATTTCTCCCATGGGCAAAGAAATTCAAAAGGGGTGATGGTTTTAATTAACAATAATTTTGATCCAAATGTGCAAATTGTCCAAACAGATCCTCAAGGTAGATGGATTATTTTAAATATGTTATTGGACAATAAACAAATATGGCTTGTTAACCTATACGGTCCGAATAATGATGATCCAAGCTTCTTTGAAAATATATATAAGAATTTATCAACTCTACAAGCAACACTAGACTCTATTATTATAGTGGGAGATTTTAATACGGTCTTAAATACCTCTATAGACCGGAAAGGAAATCACACTACAAACTATCACCCTCAGGCACTTAAGGAAATCATGAATGTCATGGATATATTGGAATTAGTGGATATATGGAGACTTAAATACCCTGATTTAGTGAGATATACATGGCGGAGGCTGAATCAAGCTAGTCGTCTTGACTACTTTCTTATACCATTCTCTCTGGCACCAAAAGTTAAAAAAGTGTTGATAGGGGACAGAATGCGGTCGGATCATCACATAATTGGCATATATATTTCTCTTACAGAATTTCCACGTGGGCGAGGATATTGGAAATTTAATCAAAGTCTACTAGATGATAAATTGTTTAGAACTAGGACAGAAGATTTTATAACTGACTTTTTCAGACATAACATAGGTACAGCAGATCCCCTTATTGTATGGGACACTTTTAAGTGTGCCTTTAGAGGCCATGCAATTCAGTACTCATCTATAAAACAAAAGCAATTTAGATCAAAAGAGTCCATATTAACAAAGGAAATTGAAGGACTAACAGTACAGTTAGATAGCAATAAAAACAGTACCATAGAGGCACAGAATAAGTTAGAGGAAAAACAAAAAGAAATGGAGGAACTTATTCAAGAAAGATCCAGTGTAATACATTATAAAAATAAAGCGAACTGGATGGAATATGGGGAAAAATGCACCAAATTCTTTTTCAATCTTCAATATAGAAATGCTACCAAAAAAAATGTATTAAAACTTGTTACAAATGATGGAGTCACGCATGATTCACCAAATGATATTTTGAAAGAGGAAGTAAAGTACTTTAAGAATATGTTTTCGTTTCAGGCTCCTCCATCTCCACTAACTGAAACTAATTGTATGGATTTTTTTCCTATTAATAATGTAAAATTAACATCTGTACAGAAAGACTCATGTGAAGGCCAAATTACAGAGGAGGAACTGCTTGATGCAATTGGGGCCTTTAAGGATGGGAAAACTCCAGGGCTGGATGGCATACCAGTGGAAGTATACAAAACTTTTTTTGATATACTCAAAGGACCATTATTAGCTTGTTTTAACCACTCCTATATAAATGGTAGATTATCAGACACGCAACAAGAAGGTCTGATATCGTTATTACTGAAACAGGACCCAAGTGGTATATATAAAGATCCAGTCCAATTAAAAAATTGGAGACCTCTTACACTTCAGTGTTGTGATGCAAAAATCCTAGCAAAATGCTTGGCGCATAGAATAAAAAAAGTTTTGTCAGATATTATTCATCCTAATCAGACAGGTTTTTTACATGGACGATACATTGGAGATAATATAAGGCAAGTACTGGAAACAATAGAACACTATGAAATATCGGGGACACCAGGTCTGGTTTTCATAGCTGATTTTGAAAAGGCTTTTGATAAAGTACGACTGGAGTTTATATATAAATGCCTAGAATATTTCAATTTTGGGGAATCTCTTATAAAATGGGTTAAAATTATGTATAGTAACCCTAGGTGTAAAATAGTAAATAATGGCTACATCTCAGAAAGTTTTAAACTATCTAGAGGAGTAAAACAAGGTTGTCCACTATCGGCATATCTATTTATTATTGCCATCGAAATGTTAGCTGTTAAAATTAGATCAAACATTAATATTAATGGATTAGAAATCCATGGCTTAAAAACTAAGGTGTCATTGTACGCTGATGATTCATGTTTTCTTTTAAAACCACAACTAGAGTCTCTCCACGGCCTCATAGAGGATCTAGATACCTTTGCTATCCTCTCTGGATTAAAACCAAATTATGATAAATGTACCATATTACGTATTGGATCACTAAAAAATACACATTTTATATTGCCATGTAGTTTACCAATTAAATGGTCTGACGGAGATGTGGACATACTCGGTATAAAAATCCCAAAAGAAAGAAATGATCTCACTCCAATAAATTTTTATAGAAAGTTAGCAAAAATAGATAAGATCTTGCTACCATGGAAAGGAAAATACTTGTCTATTTGTGGAAAAATCACCCTGATTAACTCTTTAGTCATATCACAGTTTACCTATTTGCTTATGGTTTTGCCTACACCTAGTGACCTGCTTTTTAAATTATATGAACAAAAAATATTCCATTTTATTTGGAACGGCAAGCCAGATAAAATTAAAAGGGCCTATTTATATAACGAATATGAATTCGGAGGGCAGAAATTATTAAATATTAAAGCATTAGACCTCTCACTAAAGGCATCAGTCATACAAAAGTTATACTTAAATCCAAACTGGTTCTCTAGTAAATTGGTACGAATGTCTCATCCTATGTTCAAGAAGGGCCTTTTTCCCTTTATTCAGATTACACCTGCTCACTTTCGGTTGTTTGAAAAGGAAATAATCTCCAAAATATCCTTATTTTTTAAACAAGCCTTAGAAAGTTGGTTGCAATTTCAGTTTAATCCACCTGAAAGGACGGAACAAATAGTACAACAAATATTGTGGTTAAATTCAAATATAGTAATTGATAAAAAAACTGTATTTATCGAAGAAATGTTTAAAAAAGGTATAATTTTTGTGAATGATATCATAAATAGGACTGGTGGAGTTATGTCACACATGCAGCTCACACAGACATATGGAAATGTCTGCTCTACCCAAAATTACAACCAATTAATTGCAGCATTACCACAAAAATGGAAGAGGCAAGTAGAAGGGGAAAAAAGTAAGGAACTTGTATGTCGGCCCTGTATTAAAGAACATAAATGGTTAAAGAAAAGTGTGATAAATAAAAACATATACCAATTTCATTTAAGGACCAAAAAACTGACAGCTGTGCCATATAAATTGCAAAATAGTTGGGAAGAGATGTTCGATGTACCCATTCCATGGCACATGGTTTATGAATTGATACGCAAAACAACGCCGGATTCAAAACTTCGAATTTTTCAATTTAAATTATTGTACAAAATTCTTGCAACTAATAGAATGTTATATATATGGGGTATACAATCTTCCCAGCTCTGTAGATTCTGCTGTGAGGAGGCAGAGTCATTAGACCATTTATTTTGGTATTGTCCATATGTAGCTCGTTTTTGGTCACAGGTCCAGGAATGGCTGAAGAATTGCAACATTTGCCTAGAACTAACGCTACAGATAGCAATACTGGGGGATTTGAAAAGCCATAGTCAATCAATCAATAATATAATAATTATTTTAGCAAAAATGTTTATTTTTAATTTACAATCTGTAGAAGCTATGAGAATAGGAAGGTTCAAATCTTTTGTGAAGCATCACAGCACAGTTGAAAAATATATGGCAAATAAAAATCCGAAATGGATGATGTTGGAAGATAGATGGGAAGGGTTGAGTGGAACTGAAGGGTGGGACTAATAACAAGATAAACAATGTAGGGCATACGGGATCTGTGAAATGTGTATAGGTGCGGAGCTTTTGTGAAATAGCACAGTTACAAGTGGAAATAAAATTGGATGGACAACAGAAATAGAGGAAGGACTAAGAACAAACAAGAGAGAACTATTATAAAGTAGTCTGTGTCTGTAAAATAGGTATAAGATGTATAAATTGAAGGTAAAAGCAGAAGTGTTTATTAGTTTACTCCAATTGGGGGAGCGGTGGTAGGGTTGCGGGGAATAATAATAAAGGTATATTCTTTAAAAAAGTATGTATGTCTATATAGGTATGTGTATGTATATATGTATATATGTATGCATGCGTGTATGGATATATATATTTACCCAAAAAATATGGGGGATTGGAAATGATGCAGACAATTACATTGGAAGCAACATTCTTTCCGCAATATTAAGCTGATCCACCCAAAAAAAAAAAAAAAAAAAAAAAAAAAAAAAAAAAAAACTTACCCGACATCTTAGACCCACTACAATTTGCATACCACCCCAACAGACCCACGGATGACGCAATCACCATCGCACTGCACACTGCCCTATCCCATCTGGACAAAAGGAATACCTATGTAAGAATGTTGTTAATTGACTACAGCTCAGCGTTCAACACCATAGTGCCCTCAAAGCTCCTCACTAAAGCTATGGACCCTGGGACTAAACACCTCCCTCTGAAACTGGATTCTGGACTTCATGATGGCCGCCCCCAGGTGGTGAGGGTAGGCAACAACACGTCTGCCACGCTGATCCTCAACACAGGGGCCCCACAAGGGGTCCAATGCTCAGCCATCTCCTGTACTCCCTGTTCAGCCATGACTGCGTGGCCAGGCTGCAACACCATCGTTAAGTTTTCTGATGACACAACAGTGATAGGCCTGATCACTGACAATGATGAGACAGCCTATAGGGAGGAGGTCAGACAACAGGCAGTGTGGTGCCAGGACAACAACCTCTCCCTCAATGTGAGCAAGACAAAGGAGCTGATCGTGGATTACAGGAAAAGGCGGGCCGAACAGGCCCCCCATTAATATCAACGGAGCTGTAGTGGAGCGGGTCGAGAGTATCAAGTTCCTTGGTGTCCACATCACCAACGAACTATCATGATCCAAACACACCAAGACAGTTGTGAAGAGGGCACGACAAAACCTTTTCACCCTTAGGAGACTGAAAAGATTTTGCATGGGTCCCCAGATCCTCAAAAAGTTCGACAGCTGCACCATCATTCTTTACTCTTCTTGAACTGCACTGTTGGTTAAGGGCTCGTAAGTCAGCATTTCACGGTAAGGTCTACACTTGTTGTATTCGGCGCAAGTGACAAATAAAGTTAAATTTGATTTGTTCCATGATATAATATAACCAGTTGATATTACAGATTGTGTCCCATAATATAATATAACCAGATATTAAAGATTGTGTTCCACGATATAATATAACCAGTTGATATTAGATTCAATAAATTAATCTTAAATGGCACTTGCTTTTTTATTGACTGAGGGTACAAAATATTAGGATCACCTTCCTAATATTGAGTTGCACCCCCTCTTGCACTCAGAACAGCCTCAATTCGTGAGGGCATGGAATCTACAAGGTGTCGAAAGTTTTCCCACAGGGATACTGGCCCATTTGACTCCAATGCATCCCACAGTTGTGTCAAGTTGGCTGGATGTCCTTTGGGTGGTGGACCATTCTTGATACACACGGGAAACGGTTGAGCTTGAAAAACCCAGCAGCGTTCCATTTCTTGACACAAACCGGTGCTCTTGGCACCTACTACCAGGGGCGCAACTTTCACTGGGGACGCCCCCCACATTTTGAAATTGCATTTTTGTCCCCCCCCAGTTTTATAATTGGAATGTGATACAAAACAGGGCAATGGTTTGCTTTAGGACCACGTGGACGCCTCCGTGCGATCAGGTAGGCTGTTTGGAGTATTTATCGACTGGATATAAAAATACAAATAAAGTTATGTCCCCCCAACTTCCAAAACCAAAGTTGTGCCCATGTCTACTACCAAACCCCATTCAAAGGGCACTTAAATATTTTGTCTTGCCCATTCACCCTCTGAATGGCACACATACACAAGCATAGCTTTCACCTAGCCAGTCTATGACTTGGAAAGAGCAGGTGTTCCTAATGCTTTGTACAGTGTTTATGGGGCAAATTAGCAATTAGGATTTATCTGTAATGGATATACTAAATAAAGCATTGTTGCTATCTGTTGGCATATATAAGCACTTTCTTTCCCCAGTCAAGTACTCTACAAAAAATAAAGAATGGGAGTATTAGAACAGTCCAAACATTTCAAATGCCCATCCCTAATAAATACATCCAAAGTCTGTTGGTTTTTCCACCATAAATTTCGACATTAAAAACGGGGCATTTGAAGACACTGGGTGATAAAACAGTGTACCGCAGATTTTTAACATTGTAGCGAGACAACGGATCCCTCCATTAAGTGTAATAAAGCGCCCAATCTCATCTTCTGTTAGATAGAAACAGAGTTGTTCTCACTCCCATCTCTTATTATCCTGAGTCCGGCAGTATCTCAGGTTGTTCTATTTTTGGTCCCCCCCACCCTCTCTCACCCTGACCACAGAGAAGCGCCCGAACACAATAACAACCTACATTCCCTCCCCCACGCTACACCAACCCGACAACACCACTCTTCTCATCTAGACATGCCTGTTGGGGGTGGAGGGTGTTGAAGGTGGCATAAACAGACTTGAGTCAGCCACACACAGCAGGGAAGTGCTACTGACGATATACTACCCCCTTAGCGCATTCATTTAGAATTGCGAACACAAATCTAGTATATTTATCAAACGTTTAATGAGGCGCGCCTACCCCTCCTTTGCTGTTCACACATTATTCGATCACTCAGCCTTGTTCACACAACAAGCCCTTATGCGCAAATCAGATTATTTTTTTTAAATCCGTTTTGTAATACTGATTGTCCAAAGTGGCCAAATCAGATGCGTTTATGCAAAGCAGTCATTCACTGACATGGCTACGATAGTTGTCATAGTAACGACGGCTGTATGCGAAATATCTGAATCCATATGCTTTTATGGCAGGGAAAAACAAAATGATTCGAATCATATATGCAAACAAAAAGTTTGAGTCACTTAACTGCCAATATGAACTAGGCTTTAGAAAAGCATCCCCGACAACAACAAAAAGCACATTTGAGTTTATTTGCCAGTTTCTCAATCTTTCACCACCACCTACTGCATTAAAAGAGAATAGCAACGGCGTCATATTCCATTATCTGATACAGGGTGCCAGTTTCCACCAGTTACCATTTTAAACTGGTGCTTTCAATTTAATTAGTTCCACTGAACATGTACACATTGTGACCATATAAAAGTAGTGATTTGTTAATGATTTGTGTTGTTATTCAAGTGAGCCCTTTAAAACTAAAGAAATTGAGCACTCTTACATCACCCCCAGCCAGTTACCGATTGTGACCTGCACTAGTTGTCAAGAGGTTTCAGGAGAACAAACTGCCTGCTGGTCTGCAATGCAGATTATACAATCATAATATCAGTGGTACATACTACCTCATCTAGCCAGTGCCCCCGCATATTGACCAGTGACCCCCCTGTATATAGTCTCGCTATTGTTATTTCACTGCTGCTCTTGAATTACTTGCTTGTTACCTTTTCTCTCTTATTCTAATCTGTATTTTTTTAAACGGCATTGTTGGTTTAGGGCTCAAAAGTAAACATTTCACTCTAAGGTCTACTACACGTGTTGTATTCGGCGCATGTGACAAATACAATTTGATTCACGTGCTCTTTCTATGTTTTGTTTTAGATTCTGTAACATTTCACCCTTTTCTGAAACACGAGTCGGATGTGCCTTCAACAGACACCGCAAAAAACAAAACGTCTCAAAGCAGCGGATGGCTGCAGTAAATGTAGCAACCACCTTCTGGGTTGGTACGAACAGTAGCGATTCAACATGTAGATTAGGAGAAAGGACTAGAAATGTTAAAAAATGACATTTGACAATCTAGTCAGACAGCTATCCGCTGCTTTAATGTTCCTGGTCGCAGTGTGGAATGATATAGGCACACCCGGGTTACATTTTTTAAAGTTGCAAAGTTTCTAAATGTGATCTAGAAATGTGTCTTTACTCTTACATCACACCAACAGCATCATTGCATTTTGGTACAACAGAATTACATTCATTTCCAATGAAAGGCTGCGTTTGCCTTGCAGTATTGCGTTACAGAGGCAGTGTGGTGAGTACGTTGGATTTATCGAACGTATGCATTGACGGCTTGACAGAAATGGTAGCAGAAGGTGAATGTTGAACTTTTGAGTGATCGAAGTGATAGCTTCGCTGTCTGAGTGATCGAAGTGATAGCTAGCCTTATGCTGTGAGGACACGCTGTCTGTGTGACCGAAGCGATAGCTAGCCCTATGCTGTGATTGACAGGTGTGCAGTAGTAAAGACCAGAGGATGGAGAACAATTCAACCAGAAGATTTATTAATGACAGATCACGCCTTCTTCGCTGCCTCTTTCTGCAGCCTTTTCACCTCATGCTTGATGATCTTGTTCCTCTGTGGACACAAACAACAAATCAGTGACCATTCAATCATTTTTCCCCCCATTAGGTTTTATTGTCACACATTAAACCCTTCATGTGTTCGGGGATTCAAATACAACATATTGTCGTTTTACATGTAATTGTGAAACCCAAAAATATTCAACATAATAATGAATAATCTGAGCGTTTTCTCCACTCACCATCCTTTTGGCCTTCATCACCTTGAAGCGATCAAAGTCGGACATCTGTGCCCTCTGCAGAGACACACAACAGTTACACAACTGGGACATCAAAATATTTGCTTATTGGACAGATTCAGGTAGGTCCTTCCCCATTGTAGCCTATTTGGTTCTTTGTGAATACCACCCTGGAGATGCAGAAACATTGCAGTAGCATAAGCAAGCCAATGATGTTTGTGGGCAGTGATTCACCTAAAGCCTATTGAACTATCCCGTGTCCCATTTGACAAAATGTTTAGCCACAACCCTTGAGGAACCAACTGTTAGCCACAAGCAGACCAATTCCCCCATCCATTTAGAAAACCGAAGGAGACAGAAGGCCTAGTCCAGAGACTGTCAGAAACATGTGAACCCCATAAGGAGTTGCTTTTTGATTAGCAGCTAAAAGTAATCTAAAAACACTCTGTACCTTTTGCCTGGCTTCGATCTTCTTGGCCCAGTTGCTTCCTGCCCACTTCTCGGTGACTTGGGCCTTCTCCCAGGCACGTCTCACAAACTTCTGACGAGCGCTGCAACACAGGATGGGTTATGTCCCAGAGGATCGACATGGGCAGAGAAGAGCCAAAGGTATTGTGTTCTGCAAGGGTACTGCAATAGGTCTGTGACTATCGACTCAAAATCCACCACAGGAAAACAAAAGCCAAACTCAATTCATTGAAGTGTGTATGCGCGCATGTTTTTTTTGTACCAGCTCAGCTATAATAAAACTGACAAAACTGACCAGTCAAGGTCTTGATTGAGGACTGGAACATATGTGCGAACCGTAGCTAAACATTTTGCAACGCAAATACGTTTATATTGGACAAAGTTAGGTAGGTACCTCCCTGTTTCATTCAGTTTGCTTCTGCTTGGTTCCTAGTAAATACACCCCTGAGGTCCTCTCACTCACCTGTGTGGGACTTTGATGACGTAGTCAGTGAGCTGCATGCACTTGAAAGGCATTGACTGTCTCTTCACCCCTGTGCAGGGACCATCCACCAATGCCTGAGACAAACACACCACAGCCAATTTAATTAAACATGTCTATGCTGAGTTGAACCGTTCTTAAATGAGCTGCGCTATGTGGTAGTTTACGTCAACAACCTGGCTCTACCACTCACACAATGGGGAGTTTTTGGACACTTTGAAGCAGGACTCTGGAGAATTGTTGGTGGATAAAAGACTGACAGACAAACAAACCCTACCAGACTAGGTGAGTCAGGTACCGGTTTGGAGCCGGGCTCTCCCAATTCCAGGCCAGAAAGACTGACTAGTTGATCATGTGAATCTGATATGTTACTGCAGTGTTGGAACAAGCCTGCACAACCAGTAACTTAAAATTAGAGAGTTGGAGACCTCTGGCATAAAGTCAGGATATCATCAATGCTATGCTTACTCTGTTTTGGTCGATGACATCGACGATGGCCACCAGGCTACCTGCGTGGGGCCCGAAAGAGATGTAAGCAACACGGCCAATCTCAACGTAGCGCTTGAACACCTGCAACAAATAAGGGTTGTTAACTAGCTTGGTAGGCAGAGATCCAGAAAATAGTATTATGGTAGGCTAGACACTGGACATTTTTAACAATGCTTTTTTTCTGATAACTAGTTCATTACATCTGCTGTGGAACCCAGTTTCGTAACATTAAATTATGTCCCAGCTGCTTAATCACAAAAAAAGTAATCACAAAGAAGCAGGCCCTATTTCAGGGCATTTTTCACCCTGCCAGCTCATATTAGTTCTATTGAACACCAACTCACCCTCTGAACATTCTATTCCCCGTTTATTCTACGTCACAATGCCTGCTTTGCTATTGTTGGCAATGAGACCTGCCCACGTTGTTTGTAGTTTAAATGTTAACAAATTACTCATGGAACTGTGGTAGCCCTCCCAATTGTTTACTATAGGGAAATATAGGTATGTATTTATATTTTGCCAAATATCTCACAATGTGTACAATGTGCACTTTTTCTCTCAATTTGACACCATTTTAAAACATGATATCTTTCTAATTATGTAAGGCTGGGCAGCGTACTCCTTAGGCATCCAACATAAACCCCCAAATACCTTTTGCCCTTGGAACGCTGAGCTCCCCCATTGTTTTGGAGAGGCATGCTGGTATATTTGGCCAAATATCTCGCATCGTGTATATTTACATTTTTTTCAAGTCGGACACCATTTTAAAATCAGGATAATCTCCTCTTTGTAATTACAGAAGGTTGGGCGGCGTGCTCAACTGTCATCAATCGCTAGATCAGAAGTAGCCAAAAGTTGCACTTTTTTTTACCCTACTTCCTCGTTATGCAGACATAAGCACACTTGGCACTATAGATGTGCGGATGTTTACTTTCTACACTAGTTACTTCTCAGTTTGGTACTAAGAAAAGATTGTGGTAAAATTGTAAGAGATACATATCTTGGTGCCATTGATTTCTAAGCGTCACTCCAGTCAACAGGCTCTGCGAACGTTCGACTCCATTCATTTGCTATTGGCTCGCGTTAGTGTTCCAGCTGAGCAACGTTCTTCTGACTTTTTTTCCAGCTTTGGGTGAATTTTGACTCTCTTGTCCAGCCTACTGATGGACCAAACACTTTAACCCTCCCGACACTGTCAAACACGTAGATGGGTTATCTTGGTTAGCTAACTACACGTTTTACAAAATGTGATTTACCTTTGGGACATGGCTATTAGTTTGTGGGGAAACACCAATACCGAGAAGTCTATAGACGCCAACAAACTGTACCGGAGTGGTACCAGTACGTTACCCCTAAGCCTAGCACGCTAGCAGATAACGTAACTACCGTTAGCTAGTTTACGTATGGCCGTGGACCGACAAACCAAACGAAGAAAACAAATACAGAAACTATTCTGCGATCGCTTTTCAAATTAGTTTTTTATAGTGGTGACGTTGGCGCTGCCTAGCTCGATAGTTGACTACGGTTAGTCTACTGATTATCGGCCTGTTCTTCACCACGTTGTAGCATGCGGAACAGCCGACATTTTTATTATGTCCAAAACCCATCGAAACTATATATCAAAACCTTAAACGCCAAAAAAAAAAGCCAACATAGCGATACGCTATGCATTTACATATCAGTTGAGGGTGCTTAACAATAAGGATTTTTTTATTTAATCATTTTTTCAAAATCCACAAGCTCCATTGCGAACTCACCATGATGGCAGTCCGCTTCAGAAAGGACGTACCAGTTTCCGCTCGACGCAATTACGCTTTCCGCTCTGTAAATGCGCACGCGCGTGTGAGGGATTTCTTATTCGCGTGGTTGGATAATGTTTCAGTTCGGAATGCTCATCACGCCATCTACTGCAGAGAAGTGTGTTGGTGTCTGAGCAGCTTTATATATATTTACACAATTATATGATCGTTCCTTTGGTTAACATTTTTTTGGGGGGGGAAATGTACACCTGAAGTGAATGATGAGTGTATCTTCGCAGCTGCAAATGAGAACTTGTTCTCAACTAGCCCACCTGGTTAAATAAAGGTGAAATCTTCAATCCACACAAAATCTGAATCAATTTTACTAGGCTTGTACAAATCAGAATCATCTTTATTCGCCAAGCACATTTACACATACTCAGAATTTTACTTTGTGATATGGTGCTGCTAGTGCAAGCCAACATACTCTGAGTGTTACTTCAAATAGCAGATGTTAGCAGATGTTATTGCGAGTGTAGCGAAATGCTTGTGCTTCTAGTAACGACATGTGCAGCAATATCTAACAAGTAATATCTTACAATTCCACAACAACTACATAACACACACAGATCTAAGGAATGGAATAAGAATATATAAATATAAATATATGGATGAGTGTAACAGTATAACTTTAAACCGTCCCCTCGCCCCGACCAGGGCGCAAACCAGGGACCCTCTGCACACATCAACAACGGTCGCCCACGAAGCATCGTTACCCATCGCTCCACAAAGGCCACGGCCCTTGCAGAGCAAGGTGCAACCCTACTTCTAGGTTTCAGAGCAAGTGACGTAACTGATTGAAATGCTACTAGCGCGTACCCGCTAACTAGCTAGCCATTTCACATCCGTTACACTAGCAATGACAGAGTGACATAGGCTAGGATGTAATAGATAGTATAGAATACAGTATATACATATGAGATGAGTAATGCAAGATATGTAAACATGAATAAAGTGGCATTATTAAAGTGACTAGTGTTCCATTTATTAAAGTGGCCAATGATTTCAAGTCTGTGTGTAGGCAGTAGCCTCTCTGAGTTAGTGATTGCTGTTTAACAGTCTGATGGCCTTGAGATAGAAGCTGTTTTTCAGTCTCTCTGTCCCAGCTTTGATGCACCTGTACTGACCTTGCCTTCTGGATGGTAGCGGGGGTGATCAGGCAGTGGCTCGGGTGGTTGTTGTCCTTGATTATCTTTTTGGCCTTTCTGTGACATTGGGTAATGTAGGTGTCCTGGAGGGCAGGTAGTTTGCCCCCGGTAATGCGTTGTGCAGACCGCACCACCCCCTGCGATTGTGGGCGGTGCAGTTGTCATACCAGGTGGTGATACAGCCCGACAGGATGCTCTCAATTGTGCATCTGTAAAAGTTTGTGAGGGTTTTAGGTGACAGGCCAAATTGCTTCAGCTACCTGAGGTTGAAGAGGGGCTGTTGCGCCTTCTTCACCACATTGTCTGTGTGGGTGGACCATTTCAGTTTGTCCGTGATGTGTATGCCGAGGAACTTAAAACTTTCCAACTTCTCCACTGCTGTCCCGTTGATGTGGATAGGTGGGTGCTCCCTCTGCTGTTTCCTGAAGTCCACGATCATCTCCTTTGTTTTGTTGACGTTGAGTGAGAGGTTATTTTCCTGACACCACACTCCGAGAGCCCTCACCTCCTCCCTGTAGGCTCTCTCGTCTTAGTTGGTAATCAAGCCGCCTACTACTGTTGTGTCGTCTGTAAACTTGATGATTGAGTTGGAGGCGTGCATGGCAACATTTAGAGACAGAGTTGACATACATTATATACAACTAGGTAGAGTGAGCATATCTAGTATACTGCATACTAGTTTCGTGTAGGCCTAACATTAAAAAATGGGCTCATCCGGGATTTGAACCCGGGACCTCTCACACCCTAAGCGAGAATCATACCCCTAGACCAACAAGCCACATGTATTTCATTTGTATAACACATCCATTTTAACTCAAGTGTTACTTATGTTGGGGTAGAATACACATAATTGGCAGAACTCCAACTCTCATGCCTGTCATTAGTTACCACAGCTATAAAGTCAAAATTATCCATGACGTAAAAATGTATGAAAACAAAAATTTGCGTTTTGGTCTTAATTTAAGGTTTGGGTTAGACACAAGGTGGGCAGTGTAGTTAAGGTTAGGGTTAGCCACAAGGTGAGCAGTGTAGTTAAGGTTAGGGTTAGCCACAAGGTGAGCAGTGTAGTTAAGGTTAGGGTTAGCCACAAGGTGAGCAGTGTAGTTAAGGTTAGGGTTAAGGTTAGGGTTAGCCACAAGGTGAGAAGTGTAGTTAAGGTTAGGGTTAGCCACAAGGTGAGCAGTGTAGTTAAGGTTAGGGTTAGCCACAAGGTGAGCACTGTAGTTAAGGTTAGGGTTAGACACAAGGTGAGCAGTGTAGTTAAGGTTAGGGTTAGCCACAAGGTGAGCAGTGTAGTTAAGGTTAGTGTTAGCCACAAGGTGAGCAGTGTAGTTAAGGTTAGGGTTAAGGTTAGGGTTAGCCACAAGGTGAGCAGTGTAGTTAAGGTTAGGGTTAAGGTTAGGGTTAGCCACAAGGTGAGCAGTGTAGTTAAGGTTAGGGTTAGCCACAAGGTGAGCAGTGTAGTTAAGGTTAGGGTTAGCCACAAGGTGAGCAGTGGAGTTAAGGTTAGGGTTAAGGTTAGGGTTAGCCACAAGGTGAGCAGTGTAGTTAAGGTTAGGGTTAGACACAAGGTGAGCAGTGTAGTTAAGGTTAGGGTTAGCCACAAGGTGAGCAGTGTAGTTAAGTTTAGGGTTAGCCACAAGGTGATCAGTGTAGTTAAGGTTAGGGTTAGCCACAAGGTGAGCAGTGTAGTTAAGGTTAGGGTTAGACACAAGGTGAGCAGTGTAGTTAAGGTTAGGGTTAGCCACAAGGTGAGCAGTGTAGTTAAGGTTAGGGTTAGACACAAGGTGAGCAGTGTAGTTAAGGTTAGGGTTAGACACAAGGTGAGCAGTGTAGTTAAGGTTAGGGTTAGCCACAAGGTGAGCAGTGTAGTTAAGGTTAGGGTTAGCCACAAGGTGAGCAGTGTAGTTAAGGTTAGGGTTAGCCACAAGGTGAGCAGTGTAGTTAAGGTTAGTGTTAGACACAAGGTGAGCAGTGTAGTTAAGGTTAGGGTTAGCCACAAGGTGAGCAGTGTAGTTACGGTTAGGGTTAAGGTTAGGTTTAAAATCAGATTTTCAGATGAACATTTTAAGAAATGGGCGGGGTTTAGACATAATGATGACTTTGCAGCGCTTCCTCTCCATGCTGAACGAGCGCTCTTCCCTTTGTGTTAATTCCCTAGCTGGTTGCAAATTAACGACCAGCTCTCGTCTCCCGCTAGTGCAATCCTAATCTACAGATTTGAGTGGCCATTGTCCAAACGCCCAAAATTCAACAGCAGTACTTCTCAGCACCACCAGAAGACAGTGCAGTACCAGTGAAGAATCGAAGTTTTCATTACATGCGTGGCATTTAAATGATTTTCAAAATCTCAGAAACAATCAACAGACAGGCTCGTTGGTCTAGGGGTATGATTCTCGCTTAGTTTGCGAGAGGTCCCGGGTTCAAATCCCGGACGAGCCCTTGTTTTAGACTCTTCAATGAGAAGATGAAAAACTTACTCTGTGCCCGTCTGTTCTGTGGGCCTTTCTTGACAACATACTCTGAGTGTTACTTGGTGATATGGTGGTGCCAGACAACATTTAGAGACAGAGTTTAAACAAAGTTGACATACATTATATACAACTAGGTAGAGTGAGCATAGAGCTGTAAGAGAATTCGCAGATATACAAATGTACAGTGGGTATATGCTTGATACAGTGAGCATACGGTGTATACAGAGTAGGTAAACGGTTGAAACACAGTGGGTATACAGTTGATATACAGGGGATGTACACATTTACAGTATCAGTATGAATATATCTAAATATAGAGAGATGGACAGAGTGCAATGCAGTATAGTGCAGTTCTTTTGTGTACAGTTCAGAGATGCCTTGATGTGGTGTGCAGCATAGAGTGCATAGTCCTTTAGTCTCTATGGGCCAGATGGCTGGTTGGTGAGGGCCACAGCATAGTCCTTTAGTCTCTATGGGCCAGATGGCCGGTTGGTGAGGGCCACAGCATAGTCCTTTAGTCTCTATGGGCCAGATGGCCGGTTGGTGAGGGCCACAGCATAGTCCTTTAGTCTCTATGGGCCAGATGGCCGGTTGGTGAGGGCCACAGCATAGTCCTTTAGTCTCTATGGGCCAGATGGCCGGTTGGTGAGGGCCACAGCATAGTCCTTTAGTCTCTATGGGCCAGATGGCCGGTTGGTGAGGGCCACAGCATAGTCCTTTAGTCTCTATGGGCCAGATGGCCGGTTGGTGAGGGCCACAGCATAGTCCTTTAGTCTCTATGGGCCAGATGGCCGGTTGGTGAGGGCCACAGCATAGTCCTTTAGTCTCTATGGGCCAGATGGCCGGTTGGTGAGGGCCACAGCATAGTCCTTTAGTCTCTATGGGCCAGATGGCCGGTTGGTGAGGGCCACAGCATAGTCCTTTAGTCTCTATGGGCCAGATGGCCGGTTGGTGAGGGCCACAGCATAGTCCTTTAGTCTCTATGGGCCAGATGGCCGGTTGGTGAGGGCCACAGCATAGTCCTTTAGTCTCTATGGGCCAGATGGCCGGTTGGTGAGGGCCACAGCATAGTCCTTTAGTCTCTATGGGCCAGATGGCCGGTTGGTGAGGGCCACAGCATAGTCCTTTAGTCTCTATGGGCCAGATGGCCGGTTGGTGAGGGCCACAGCATAGTCCTTTAGTCTCTATTGGCCAGATGGCCGGTTGGTGAGGGCCACAGCATAGTCCTTTAGTCTATATGGGCCAGATGGCCGGTTGGTGAGGGGCGCAGGGGAGAAACTTTTCAGGTGTTGGGAGGCTTTGGTCATGTGATTGCTGATTGGAATTTCTATGTCGTTTTCCACTGTGGCAGTGACAAGGTACAATAATATATATAGAGTAGGTCTACTAGAGTACAGTATAGAGACTACAATATCTAGTATACTGCATACTAGTTTCATGGAGGCCTAACAGTAATAGCTGGGCTCGTCCAGGATTTGAACCCAGGACCACTCGCACCCTAAGCGAGAATCATACCCCTAGACCAAAGAGCCACATGCTTGTCCTTGTATAACACAGTGGTCCAGTGTTTTTCTAGCGCGAGTGTTACATTTGATATGCTGATAGAATTTAGATAGCCTTGTTCTCAAATTTGCTTTGTTAAAATCCCCAGCTACAATAAATGCAGCCTCAGGATATATGGTTTCCAGTTTGCATAAAGTCCAGTGAAGTTCCTTGAGGGCCGTCTTGGTATCAGCTTGAGGGGGGGATGTACACGGCTGTGACAATAACCGAAGATAATTTTCTTGGGAGATAATACGGTCAGCATTTGATTGTGAGGAATTCTAGGTCAGGTGAACAAAAGGACTTGAGTTCCTGTATGTTGTTCCAATTACACCATGAGTCGTTAATCATGAAACATACACCCCTGTCCTTCTTCTGCCCGGAGAGATGTTTATTCCTGTTGGCACGACGCACTGAGAATCCAGGTGGCTGTACCAACTTCGACAGCATATTCAGAGAGAGCCATGTTTCCATGAAACAGAGTATGTTACAATCCCCGATGTCTCTCTGGAAAGCAACCCATGCCCTGATTTTGTCAACCTTGTTATCAAGGGACTGGATATTAGCGAGTAATATACTCAGAAGAGGTGGGGGGGGGGGGGGGGGGTGCGCGCCTCCGAAGTCTGACCAGAAGACTGCTCTGTCTCCCTCTAGTCCTTCGGCGGCATTAATTTTGGATCGGCCTCTTGAATCAGTTCAAATGCCCTGGGTGGTGAGGACAAAGGATCCACTTCGGGAAAGTCGTATTCCTGGTAAATTGACGTCGCTCTGATATTCTAACATTTAAAAAATGGTATCTAATGGGTTTTGAACCCCAGACCTCTTGCACCCTAAGCAAGAATCCAACCCCTGGACCAACTTCCCAGATGCTTATAATTTATTACTTGTGGATACCGTGCTGCTAGTGTGAGACAACATACTCTGAGTGTTACTTGGTGATATGGTGGTGCCAGAAAACATTTAGAGACAGAGTTTAAACAAAGTTGACATACATTATATACAACTAGGTAGAGTGAGCACATCTAGTATACTGCATACTAGTTTCATGTAGGCCTAACATTAAAAGTTGGGCTCGTCCGGGATTTGAACCCGGGACCTCTCGCACCCTAAGCGAGAATCATACCCCTAGACCAACATGTATGTCAGTTTTATTACACATCCATTTTAACTCAAGTGTTACTTATGTTGGGGTAGAATACACATAATTGGCAGAACTCCAACTCTCATGCCTGTCATTAGTTACCACAGCTATAAAGCCAAAATTATCCATGACGTAAAAATGTATGAAAACAAAAATGTGCGTTTTGGTCTTTATTTAAGGTTAGTGTTAGACACAAGGTGAGCAGTGTAGTTAAGGTTAGGGTTAAGGTTAGGTTTAAAATCAGATTTTCAGAAGAACATTTTAAGAAATGGGCGGGGTTTAGACATAATGATGACTTTGTAGCGCTTCCTCTCCATGCTGAACGAGCGCTCTTCCCTTTGTGTTAATTCCCTAGCTGGTTGCAAATTAACGACCAGCTCTCGTCTCCCTCTAGTGCAATCCTAATCTACAGATTTGAGTGGCCATTGTCCAAACGCCCAAAATTCAACAGCAGTACTTCTCAGCACCACCAGAAGACAGTGCAGTACCAGTGAAGAATCAAAGTTTTCATTACATGCGTGGCATTTAAATGATTTTCAAAATCTCAGAAACAGTCGTCAGACAGGCTCGTTGGTCTAGGGGTATGATTCTCGCTTAGGGTGCGAGAGGTCCCGGGTTCAAATCCCGGACGAGCCCTTGTTTTAGACTCTTCAATGAGAAGATGAAAAACTTACTCTGTGCCCGTCTGTTGTGGGCCTTTCTTGACAACATACTCTGAGTGTTACTTGGTGATATGGTGGTGCCAGACAACATTTAGAGACAGAGCTTAAACAAAGTTGACATACATTATATACAACTAGGTAGAGTGAGCATAGAGCTGTAAGAGAATTCGCAGATATACAAATGTACAGTGGGTATATGCTTGATACAGTGAGCATACGGTGTATACAGAGTAGGTAAAAGGTTGAAACACAGTGGGTATACAGTTGATATACAGGGGGTATACGGTTGATATACAGGGGATGTACACATTTACAGTATCAGTATGAATATATCTAAATATAGAGAGATGGACAGAGTGCAATGCAGTATAGTGCAGTTCTTTTGTGTACAGTTCAGTGATGCCTTGATGTGGTGTGCAGCATAGAGTGCATAGTCCTTTAGTCTCTATGGGCCAGATTGCCGGTTGGTGAGGGCCACAGCATAGTCCTTTAGTCTCTATGGGCCAGATGGCCGGTTGGTGAGGGCCACAGCATAGTCCTTTAGTCTCTATGGGCCAGATGGCCGGTTGGTGAGGGCCACAGCATAGTCCTTTAGTCTCTATGGGCCAGATGGCCGGTTGGTGAGGGCCACAGCATAGTCCTTTAGTCTCTATGGGCCAGATGGCCGGTTGGTGAGGGCCACAGCATAGTCCTTTAGTCTCTATGGGCCAGATGGCCGGTTGGTGAGGGCCACAGCATAGTCCTTTAGTCTCTATGGGCCAGATGGCCGGTTGGTGAGGGCCACAGCATAGTCCTTTAGTCTCTATGGGCCAGATGGCCGGTTGGTGAGGGCCACAGCATAGTCCTTTAGTCTCTATGGGCCAGATGGCCGGTTGGTGAGGGCCACAGCATAGTCCTTTAGTCTCTATGGGCCAGATGGCCGGTTGGTGAGGGCCACAGCATAGTCCTTTAGTCTCTATGGGCCAGATGGCCGGTTGGTGAGGGCCACAGCATAGTCCTTTAGTCTCTATTGGCCAGATGGCCGGTTGGTGAGGGCCACAGCATAGTCCTTTAGTCTATATGGGCCAGATGGCCGGTTGGTGAGGGGCGCAGGGGAGAAACTTTTCAGGTGTTGGGAGGCTTTGGTCATGTGATTGCTGATTGGAATATCTATGTCGTTTTCCACTGTGGCAGTGACAAGGTACAATAATATATATAGAGTAGGTCTACTAGAGTACAGTATAGAGACTACAATATCTAGTATACTGCATACTAGTTTCATGGAGGCCTAACATTAATAGCTGGGCTCGTCCAGGATTTGAACCCGGGACCACTCGCACCCTAAGCGAGAATCATACCCCTAGACCAAAGAGCCACATGTATGTCATTTTTATAACACATCCATTTTAACTCAAGTGTTACTTATGTTGGGGTAGAATACACATAATTGGCAGAACTCCAACTCTCATGCCTGTCATTAGTTACCACAGCTATAAAGTCAAAATTATCCATGACGTAAAAATGTATGAAAACAAAAATGTGCGTTTTGGTCTTAATTTAAGGTTAGGGTTAGACACAAGGTGAGCAGTGTAGTTAAGGTTAGGGTTAGCCACAAGGTGAGCAGTGTAGTTAAGGTTAGGGTTAAGGTTAGGTTTAAAATCAGAAGAACATTTTAAGAAATGGGCGGGGTTTAGACATAATGATGACTTTGTAGCACTTCCTCTCCATGCTGAACGAGCGCTCTTCCCTTCGTGTTAATTCCCTAGCTGGTTGCAAATTAACGACCAGCTCTCGTCTCCCGCTAGTGCAATCCTAATCTACAGATTTGAGTGGCCATTGTCCAAACGCCCAAAATTCAACAGCAGTACTTCTCAGCACCACCAGAAGACCGTGCAGTACCAGTGAAGAATCGAAGTTTATTACATGCGTGGCATTTAAATGATTTTCAAAATCTCAGAAACACTCTATACATAGGCTCGTTGGTCTAGGGGTATGATTCTCGCTTAGGGTGCGCCCTGTTTTAGACTAGGCCAACCTTCAATGAAAAGATGAAAAACTTACTCTGTGCCCGTCTGTTCTGTGGGCCTTTCTAGATAATTGTCACAAGGAGTTGTAATATTGCTGGTGGTAAAACTCTTGGATTTATTTATGTATCCTTTATTGATACCAGTTATCCCACTGAAATGAGGGGGAGAGAGCGATCTCTCCCAGGATAGTGAGCAATCAAACATTTGTTTCAAACTATGAACAATACAGAACACATTCATCAAACGCAGCAATCTGATTTACCGGATAAGTAAAACACAATAACAGCATTCTTCCTCTGCTGTCTAAGTTTTAATTCCTGCTCTCAGAACCATATTTACAGTCATGAAACAAAACAACATTTGGAATTCAGGTCAACTTTGTTTTGTCACAAACCGGCTCAAAGCCCGTAACAAAAGGGAGACAACGTGGAGATAAGGAGTAACAAAATATATATTTATTAAATAAAGTAACTAGGTATAATATACAATGATGTGTGTAATCAGTAGTGTAAGTGAGTGTTTTGCATGCATGAATGTGATAATGCAGGGTGTTGAAAGATGCTAAAGCAACCAACCAAAAAAAACACCAAGAAACACAACCAAATCTATAAAGGTGTCTGCATGGAGAGAGTCTCCTCCATGAATGGGGAAGTGGTGTATTTATCCTGGGACACACTGGGCTCAGGTGTTTCCCATGTAGCTGACGACCCTCCCAACTCCGCCCACCGGCATCCTAATAAGGTAACAAGAACAAAGAGAATACAGCAGTGTGGGAGGGTCGTCACATTCCCCCCCATAAAACCGTGGACCAACAAGGACCCCGGAACAACATACCGGCCCCTGCGTCCCAAATTGACACAGCCTCTGCGTCCCAAATTGACACAGCCTCTGCGTCCCAAATTGACACAGCCTCTGCGTCCCAAATTGACACAGCCTCTGCGTCCCAAATTGACACAGCCTCTGCGTCCCAAATTGACACAGCCTCTGCGTCCCAAATTGACACAGCCTCTGCGTCCCAAATTGACACAGCCTCTGCGTCCCAAATTGATGAGGGGTTACGTGTTCACACTTCCAATTTGCCCCAGCCAACCTACTCCTCAGACCTCAGCAACCTTAGTGCATAGGAAGCAACATTAAAAGGAAAGACTCCCCAGACCTCAGCAACCTTAGTGCATAGGAAGCAACATTTAAGAGGAAAGACTCCCCAGACCTCAGCAACCTTAGTGCATAGGAAGCAACATTTAAGAGGAAAGACTCCCCAGACCTCAGCAACCTTAGTGCATAGGAAGCAACTTTTAAGAGGAAAGACTCCCCAGACCTCAGCAACCGTAGTGCATAGGAAGCAACTTTTAAGAGGAAAGAAGAACACAAGACCAGGAGGGAACAGACAGGACAGAGAACATGACAATACGAAACAATGGTCAGTCACGTAACCATTTAGGAACAGGGCGCACGAGAGAGCGCATCAGCAATCACGTTTTCAGTCCCCCGAATGTGCCGCACATCGAGATGGAATGATTGTAAAAATAAACACCATCTCATTATTCTCTGGTTCGGACACATCATGGACCTCAAAAAAGTGAGGGTTATGGTCGGTGTAGACCACAATTGTTATGCTGGTGAATGAGGACCCAAAAGCGACGTAATAGTAACAGAGTCTTTATTCCAGTAATAAACAAATAATGATTCTCCTGGATATTATCAATGGTCAATCCAAAACAGGAACTGAAATCCTCTCGTCAATAGAGAGGAACGACTGGAGACGCGACCACAGACTGCAGGTCGCTTCAGGAAGGCACTGGCCGTAGCTGACATAGACACCTGCTCACACGCAGCATCTGAAGAAGGCAAAGAACACGACAGGGCGGAACAAGGACACAGGAACAGCAAACATCAAACAAGAATCCGACAAGGACAGAAGCGGAAAACAGAGGGAGAAATAGGGACTCTAATCAGAGGGCAAAATAGGGGACAGGTGTGAAAGAGTAAATGAGGTCGTTAGGAGAATGAGAAACAGCTGGGAGCAGGAACGGAACGATAGAGAGAGAGAAAGAGGGAAAGAACCTAATAAGACCAGCAGAGGGACAAGACATGATGAAAGACAAAACATGACAGTACCCCCCCACTCACCGAGCGCCTCCTGGCGCACTCGAGGAGGAACCCTGGCGGCAACGAAGGAAATCATCAATCAACGAACGGTCCAGCACGTCCCGAGATGGAACCCAACTCCTCTCCTCAGGACCGTAACCCTCCCAATCCACTAAGTACTGGTGACCACGTCCCCGAGAACGCATGTCCATGATCTTTCGTACCTTGTAAATAGGAGCGCCCTCGACAAGGACGGGGGGGGGGGGGGGGAAGACGAACGGGGGCGCGAAGAAAAGGCTTGACACAAGAGACATGGAAGACAGGGTGGACGCGACGAAGATGTCGCGGAAGAAGCAGTCGCACAGCGACAGGATTGACGACCTGAGAGACACGGAACGGACCAATGAACCGCGGAGTCAACTTGCGAGAAGCTGTCGTAAGGGGAAGGTTACGAGTGGAAAGCCACACTCTCTGACCGCGACAATACCTAGGACTCCTAATCCTACGTCTATTGGCGGCTCTCACAGTCTGCGCCCTGTAACGGCAAAGTGCAGACCTGACCCTCCTCCAGGTGCGCTCACAACGTTGGACAAAAGCCTGAGCGGAGGGAACGCTGGACTCGGCGAGCTGGGACGAGAACAGAGGAGGCTGGTACCCAAGACTACTCTGAAACGGAGATAGCCCGGTAGCAGACGAAGGAAGCGAGTTGTGAGCGTACTCAGCCCAGGGGAGCTGTTCTGCCCAAGACGCAGGGTTTCGAAACGAAAGGCTGCGTAATATGCGACCAATCGACTGATTGGCCCTTTCTGCTTGACCGTTAGACTGGGGATGAAACCCGGAAGAGAGACTGACAGAAGCACCAATCAAACGACAGAACTCCCTCCAAAACTGTGACGTGAATTGCGGACCTCTGTCTGAAACGGCGTCTAACGGGAGGCCATGAATTCTGAACACATTCTCAATGATGATTTGTGCCGTCTCCTTAGCGGAAGGAAGCTTAGCGAGGGGAATGAAATGTGCCGCCTTAGAGAACCTATCGATAACCGTAAGAATCACAGTCTTCCCCGCAGACGAAGGCAGACCGGTAATAAAGTCTAAGGCGATGTGAGACCATGGTCGAGAAGGAATGGGAAGCGGTCTGAGACGACCGGCAGGAGGAGAGTTACCTGACTTAGTCTGCGCGCAGTCCGAACAAGCAGCCACGAAACGGCGCGTGTCCCGCTCCTGAATAGGCCACCAAAACCGCTGGCGAATAGAAGCAAGCGTACCCCGAACGCCGGGATGGCCAGCTAACTTGGCAGAGTGAGCCCACTGAAGAACAGCCAGACGAGTAGAGACAGGAACGAACAGAAGGTTACTAGGACAAGCGCGCGGCGACGCAGTGTGAGTGAGTGCTTGCTTTACCTGTCTCTCAATTCCCCAGACAGTCAACCCGACAACACGCCCTTCAGGGAGAATCCCCTCGGGGTCGGTAGAAGCCACAGAAGAACTAAAGAGACGGGATAAGGCATCAGGCTTGGTGTTCTTATTTCCCGGACGATAGGAAATCACGAACTCGAAACGAGCGAAAAACAACGCCCAACGAGCCTGACGTGCATTAAGTCGTTTGGCAGAACGGATGTACTCAAGGTTCTTATGGTCAGTCCAAACGACAAAAGGAACGGTCGCCCCCTCCAACCACTGTCGCCATTCGCCTATGGCTAAGCGGATGGCGAGCAGTTCGCGGTTACCCACATCATAGTTGCGTTCCGATGGCGACAGGCGATGAGAAAAGTAAGCGCAAGGATGGACCTTATCGTCAGACTGGAAGCGCTGAGACAGAATGGCTCCCACGCCCACCTCTGAAGCGTCAACCTCGACAATGAATTGTTTAGTGACGTCAGGAGTAACAAGGATAGGGGCGGATGTAAAACGCTTCTTGAGGAGATCAAAAGCTCCCTGGGCGGAACCGGACCACTTAAAGCAAGTCTTGACAGAAGTCAGAGCTGTGAGAGGGGCAGCCACTTGACCGAAATTACGAATGAAACGCCGATAGAAATTAGCGAAACCGAGAAAGCGCTGCAACTCGACACGTGACTTAGGAACGGGCCAATCGCTGACAGCCTGGACCTTAGCGGGATCCATCTGAATGCCTTCAGCGGAAATAACAGAACCGAGAAATGTGACAGAGGAGACATGAAAGGCGCACTTCTCAGCCTTCACGTAGAGACAATTCTCTAAAAGGCGCTGGAGTACACGTCGAACGTGCTGAACATGAATCTCGAGTGACGGTGAAAAAAATCAGGATATCGTCAAGGTAAACGAAAACAAAAATGTTCAGCATGTCTCTCAGTACATCATTAACTAATGCCTGAAAGACAGCTGGAGCATTAGCGAGACCGAACGGCAGAACCCGGTATTCAAAATGCCCTAACGGAGTATTAAACGCCGTTTTCCACTCGTCCCCCTCTCTGATGCGTACGAGATGGTAAGCGTTACGAAGGTCCAACTTAGTAAAGAACCTGGCTCCCTGCAAAAACTCGAAGGCCGACGACATAAGGGGAAGCGGATAACGATTCTTAACCGTTATGTCATTCAGCCCTCGATAATCCACGCAGGGGCGCAGAGTACCGTCCTTCTTCTTAACAAAGAAAAATCCCGCTCCGGCGGGAGAGGAAGAAGGCACCACGGTACCGGCGTTGAGAGAAACAGACAGATAATCCTCGAGAGCCTTACGTTCGGGAGCCGACAGAGAGTATAGTCTACCCCGAGGGGGAGTGGTCCCCGGAAGGAGATCAATACAACAATCATACGACCGGTGAGGAGGAAGGGAGCTGGCTCTGGACCGACTGAAGACCGTGCGCAGATCATGATATTCCTCCGGCACTCCTGTCAAATCACCAGGTTCCTCCTGAGTAGAGGGGACAGAAGACACAGGAGGGATAGCAGACATTAAACACTTCACATGACAAGAAACGTTCCAGGATAGGATAGAATTACTAGACCAATCAATAGAAGGATTATGACATACTAGCCAGGGATGACCCAAAACAACAGGTGTAAAAGGTGAACGAAAAATCAAAAAGGAAATGGTCTCACTGTGGTTACCAGATACTGTGAGGGTTAAAGGTAGTGTCTCACATCTGATACTGGGGAGAAGACTACCATCTAAGGCGAACATGGGCGTGGGCTTCCCTAACTGTCTGAGAGGAATGTCATGTTTCCGAGCCCATGCTTCGTCCATAAAACAACCCTCAGCCCCAGAGTCTATCAAGGCACTGCAGGAAGCAGCTGAACCGGTCCAGCGTAGATGGACCGACAAGGTAGTACAGGATCTTGATGGAGAGACAGGAGTAGTAGCGCTCACCAGTAGCCCTCCGCTTACTGATGAGCTCTGGCTTTTACTGGACATGACATGACAAAATGTCCCGCAGAACCGCAATAGAGGCAAAGGCGGTTGGTGATTCTCCGTTCCCTCTCCTTAGTCGAGATGCGAATACCTCCCAGCTGCATGGGCTCAGTCTCTGAGCCGGTGGGAGGAGATGGTTGAGATGCGGAGAGGGGAAACACCGTTAACGCGAGCTCTCTTCCACGAGCTCGGTGACGAAGATCTACCCGTCGTTCTATGCGGATGGCGAGTGCAATCAAAGAGTCCACGCTGGAAGGAACCTCCCGGGAGAGAATCTCATCCTTAACCTCAGCGTGAAGTCCCTCCAGAAAACGAGCGAGCAACGCCGGCTCGTTCCAGTCACTGGAGGCAGCAAGAGTGCGAAACTCTATAGAGTAATCCGTTATGGATCGATCACCTTGACATAGGGAAGCCAGGGCCCTGGAAGCCTCCTTCCCAAAAACTGAACGATCAAAAACCCGTATCATCTCCTCTTTAAAGTTCTGATAATCGTTAGAACACTCAGCCCTTGCCTCCCAGATAGCTGTGCCCCACTCCCGAGCCCGACCAGTAAGGAGTGATATGACGTAAGCGATCCGAGCTCTCTCTCTTGAGTACGTGTTGGGCTGGAGAGAGAACACAATATCACACTGGGTGAGAAAGGAGCGACACTCAGTGGGCTGCCCAGAGTAACATGGTGGGTTATTAACCCTAGGTTCCGGAGACTCGGAAGACCAGGAAGTAGCTGGTGGCACGAGATGAAGACTCTGAAACTGTCCAGAGAGATCGGAAACCTGAGCGGCCAGGGTCTCAACGGCATGACGAGCAGCAAACAATTCCTGCTCGTGTCTGCCGAGCATTGCTCCCTGGAACTCGACGGCAGTGTTGAGAGAATCCATAGTCGCTGGGTCCATCTTGGTCGGATTCTTCTGTTATGCTGGTGAATGAGGACCCAAAAGCGACGTAATAGTAACAGAGTCTTTATTCCAGTAATAAACAAATAATGATTCTCCTGGATATTATCAATGGTCAATCCAAAACAGGAACTGAAATCCTCTCGTCAATAGAGAGGAACGACTGGAGACGCGACCACAGACTGCAGGTCGCTTCAGGAAGGCACTGGCCGTAGCTGACATAGACACCTGCTCACACGCAGCATCTGAAGAAGGCAAAGAACACGACAGGGCGGAACAAGGACACAGGAACAGCAAACATCAAACAAGAATCCGACAAGGACAGAAGCGGAAAACAGAGGGAGAAATAGGGACTCTAATCAGAGGGCAAAATAGGGGACAGGTGTGAAAGAGTAAATGAGGTCGTTAGGAGAATGAGAAACAGCTGGGAGCAGGAACGGAACGATAGAGAGAGAGAAAGAGGGAAAGAACCTAATAAGACCAGCAGAGGGAAGCACAGGGACAAGACATGATGAAAGACAAAACATGACAACAATGGGTACTACCCCCCGACCCGACATACACTTCGAAGTGTTGTAGCGCCCAGATGAGTGCTAGCGCTTCCTTTTCAATAACCGAACAGTTCAACTGATAATCGTTAAACTTTTTGGAAAAGAAAGGTTTACCGTCCTCTGTAGATTCCCACTGTTTATTCTCAGAGGAACGTGCATAATAGGGTTTTAACAAATTTACATGGCACAGGTAGTGCGCTTTCCTCCGTTCTGGAGTGGCAACTAGATAATTTCGCTCAGTGTACTTAAGCACCACTGTATATGGACCTTGAAACTTGGCTTGAAAAGGAGAACCAACAATTGGCAGCAGAGCAAGAACCTGGTCGCCTGGACTAAAGTGACGAGGCTCAGCTCGGCAATCAAATATGCCTTTCATCCTCTCCTGTGAAGATGATAGCTTCTCTTTAGCCATTTCGCCAGCGGCATACAAGCGGCGCCGGAAATCACACACACGATAACAAGGACTGAGGAGGCTCGGGAGACTTCCAGTCATCCTGAAGAACAGATAGAAGTCCACGCACCCTATGTCCAAGCACAAGGCCATTTGGACTGAAACCCGTGCTCTCCTGTGAAACCTCCCTAGCGGCTAACAGTAACCAAGACAACCCCTCCTCCCAATCCTTATCCATCTCAGTACAATAACCTCTCAACAAAGACTTAAGTGTTTGATGGAAACGTTCCAGTGTTCCTTGACTTTGCGCGTGATAGGCACTAGCCAGATTGTGCTTAATATGGAGCTGTTGGAGAACCCGACCAAACAGATTAGAGGTGAAATTAGATCCTGATTCACTCTGAATGACCTTAGTTTCTGTCACTGTTTGGAATACCTGAGTCAAAGCTTTTAACACAGACTTAGTCGTGATAGACCGGAGAGGATAGGCTGCTGGAAACCTTGTGGTCTGACACATCACAGTGAACAAGTAACTACTACCCTTTTTAGAACGAGGCAAAGGACCCACACAGTCAATGATCAGATACTCAAAAGGTTGGCTGAGTACAGGAATAGGAAACAGTGGTACCGGCTTAATAGCTTGATTAGGTTTACCAGTTAATTGACAGGTGTGACAAGTTGATGAAATCAGAGACATCCCTCTTTAATCTAGGCCAAAAGAAATGTCTTAATATGTGATGGTAGGTTTTCCTCACACCCATATGTCCAGCAACATCATTGTGAGAAGTTGTCAACACCAACTCACGAAGTTTTACTGGTACCACAACCTGACTAATCGCCTCCCCCAGAAAACAACTACCATGAGACACCCACTTTCTCATCAGGACATCCTCTTGGAGAAAATAGCCATGGGCGACATCTCCCAACTGTTCCACAGGCACAATTTGGTCACGCAACTCTTCTACTGTGGGGTCAGTCCGTTGCGCATTGATTAGATCTGAGTGGGTAACAGATAACGGAATAACAGGGAAAGCAGTGGCATACTTCTTTGTGGTATTCTCATTAGTCGGCACAGTGACCAGTTCGCCACGGCTCATAGAACGCGTCACTGCACACGCACTGAACATCTCTGGGGAGCTCTGTACACTCTCATCAGGAATCTCAACAACTGACGGCTTTATGGAAACGACTAGAGATGGAAACACGACAGGCCACACACGCTCACCAGCCAAGTTATTCCCGAGGATAACGTCGATACCCTCAATAGGCAACGAAGGACGCACCCCCACCTTTTACCAGTCCACAATCAAACATCAGTTTATGCAATGGAACTGAAAGAGTGTTCAAACCTATTCCCCTAATTAGAACACTATTCCCCAAATCAGTCTCAGCTGAAAAGGGTAACACAGACTCCAACACAAACGATTCGGAGGCACCTGTGTCTCTCAAGATCTTCACTGGCACTAATTCCTTACTTCCTAATATAGACACAAAACCTTCCGTAATGAAAGGTAAATAGTCTGGGTCAATATGGACTTTCACATGCGCCTGGGCCTGAGACCATGTGTCATGAGTGAACTGATGTGGAACAGGCGCAGCTAATGCCGTAGGCTTAGATTTAACGTAATCACGCGTACTGAATTTACCCTTTTCCCTGAGAACCGGACATTCGTTTTTCCAATGACCTGAACGTTGACAGTAATGACACTCTTGATCAAAGTCAGCTTTACTACGGGAGTCAGGCTCAAGCCTAGCTGTGAACCAAAATACCTCGGTGAGCGAGGCCCAAATTTCTCCGAACGCCCCCACTCACTCCGAATACGGGGCTCTGCAAAGACACTTTTGTGAGTCAAAATATATTCGTCCGCCAAAACCGCAGCTTCAGCGACAGTCTTTACTTTTCGTTCGTTAATGTACGTGGATATACGATCAGGGATTGTGTCCTTATATTGCTCTAACCTAATCAGATCACACAGGCCTTGAATAGTCACAACTGCAGAGGCGGAACACCAGCGATTAAACTGTAAAGATAATTGTCGCGCAAACTCAACATGAGTCTGTTTATCATCCCTTTTTAAAGTTCTAAATCGTTGGCGGTAAGCCTCAGGGACCAATTCATAAATCTGTAACACAGCCATTTTAACCTTATCATAACTGGCACTGTCGTGTACACTAAGAGCTGAATATGCTTCCTGCGCTTTACCAGTCAGCACACACTGCAACATTAAAGTGCGGTCAGAATCAGGCCAACTCCTAGCGTCAGCAACACGCTCAAACAACAAAAAGAATGTCTCAGGGTCCTTTTCATTAAACTGAGGCAATAACCGTAAATTCCCAACAATATCAAATGTGTCCGGGGCACGACCAAAAGAGGATCGACCCCTAGGTAAATCTGGGTCATCTTCCCAGAACAAACACTCCCCTGAGATCTTTCCTTCCCTAACCAACTCTATCCGTTCTTGTTGCAACTTGATTTTAGCATGCTCCATATCCTGTTTAAATGCTAATTCCTTTTCATACTTTACACGATCATACTGCCGATCATACTCTAGCTTTAACAGAAGCAGTTCTTTCTGCTGTTCAAAAAGAAGACTATTAGGACTAACCGATGGAATGGCCATTGTAACGTTACCGGGAGATGACTCCTCAGCAGAAACTGGCCCAGTGGTAACTTCAAGAATACCACTCTCCATCAGATTGGCCTTCAATATCAACCTAATAGAATTCTTTAGACGTTTATCACTAATCTCAACCTTGTAGTGTTCAGCGACCTTCAACAGTTCTTTAGTACCTAATTCTAACAATTCCTCTGATGGAAAGAATGAACTCATCTACATAAGACGCCATAGTTACAAAAAAAAATTCTCGCTCTTCCCCTCTGCTGAGCACACCAGACCACAACCAGAGAAATGACAATCACCCTGAGCACCACAGAAGAGAGATGAGAAACGGAGCTTCCCCAAAACCTACATTAACTCAACCCTAGTCTTCGTGCGGATTTGCGGTGGGTATTTACGCACTGTAGCCCGCTGGCAAGGAAATAAACCCCCCAGTACGCTGGTAGATTCCACCAAACCACAGATGTGCCCCCGAGACAACTGCTCAGTCCACAGACACCACACAAAAATATCAAACATTAACCATGCCCAACATATTCCAAAAATGAAACACGTCGCTAAGCCTATCAGGGGTAAAAGGCTATAGCTCCAAGCCTATCAGGGGTAAAAGGCTATAGCTCCGGGTAGCAAGTTCCACTACCCTACCCAAATCTCCCAATAAGGTACACAGCCGATTACTCACCTCAGACCGATGTCCCAACAGAAAGTAGAACAAGAGTTTCCAGGCTGGGCAGGGCCCTGGAACTAACCAATGTACTCTCTCCAACGCAGCACACAAACCAAACAACAAAGGCAACCAATACTGGGCCTATCAAACTCAAACAAAACATGCAAACCAAACACGTACCTCCACGTTCTCCCAAACCAATACGTTCAAAGATCCCGGATGAGCACCCACTTGTCACGAACCGGCTCAAAGCCCGTAACAAAAGGGAGACAACGTGGAGATAAGGAGTAACAAAATATATATTTATTAAATAAAGTAACTAGGTATAATATACAATGATGTGTGTAATCAGTAGTGTAAGTGAGTGTTTTGCATGCATGAATGTGATAATGCAGGGTGTTGAAAGATGCTAAAGCAACCAACCAAAAAAAAAACACCAAGAAACACAACCAAATCTATAAAGGTGTCTGCATGGAGAGAGTCTCCTCCATGAATGGGGAAGTGGTGTATTTATCCTGGGACACACTGGGCTCAGGTGTTTCCCATGTAGCTGACGACCCTCCCAACTCTGCCCACCGGCATCCTAATAAGGAAACAAGAACAAAGAGAGAATACGGCAGACAGAGTGGGAGGGTCGTCACAGTTTGTATAGGAGGAAGAAGGTTGTTTTGACTCCTCCACAAAATCCAGAAGGCGGTTTTGATTGAATAGCAGCGTGAAAGTAGAGAGGAGGAGCAATGGTGTTCAACAGGACACTGGCAGCCATAGACAGAGATGTCTGACTCTGTTTCATTCTCCACACTCCATTGAAAATGCCTTTCAGTCCAGGATTGGGCTTGATCTGTGACTGAAACCAAGGCAATTTACTTACCGAGTAGGTAAACGGTTGAAACACAGTGGGTATACAGTTGATATACAGTGGATGTACACATTTACAGTATCAGTATGAATATATCTAAATATAGAGAGATGGACAGAGTGCAATGCAGTATAGTGCAGTTCTTTTGTGTACAGTTCAGAGATGCCTTGATGTGGTGTGCAGCATAGAGTGCATAGTCCTTTAGTCTCTATGGGCCAGATGGCTGGTTGGTGAGGGCCACAGCATAGTCCTTTAGTCTCTATGGGCCAGATGGCCGGTTGGTGAGGGCCACAGCATAGTCCTTTAGTCTCTATGGGCCAGATGGCCGGTTGGTGAGGGCCACAGCATAGTCCTTTAGTCTCTATGGGCCAGATGGCCAGTTGGTGAGGGCCACAGCATAGTCCTTTAGTCTCTATGGGCCAGATGGCCGGTTGGTGAGGGCCACAGCATAGTCCTTTAGTCTCTATGGGCCAGATGGCCGGTTGGTGAGGGCCACAGCATAGTCCTTTTGTCTCTATGGGCCAGATGGCCGGTTGGTGAGGGCCACAGCATAGTCCTTTAGTCTCTATGGGCCAGATTGCCGGTTGGTGAGGGCCAACCGGCAACTCAGACCTTCATAGCCTATCGGCTGGGGCGCATTCAAAAATAAAAGTCTAAATCAAAGCAATTTGTTACTTAAACAAATAGATTATGGCTACCCAATTAATCAAATCAAATCAAATTTGATCAAATCAAATCAAATGTTATTTGTCACATACACATGGTTAGCAGATGTTAATGCGAGTGTAACGAAATACTTGTGCTTCTAGTTCCGACAATGCAGTAATAACCAACGAGTAATCTAACCTAACAATTTCACCTCAGCTACCTTATACACACAAGTGTAAAGGAATGAATAAGAATATGTACATTAAAAAAATATATGAATGAGTGATGGTATAGAACGGCATAGGCAAGATGCAGTGGCTGGTATAGAGTACATTATATACAGATGAGATGAGTAATGTAGGGTATGTAAACATTATATAAAGTGGAATTGTTTAAAGTGGCTAGTGATACATTACATCAAGATGGCAAGATGCAGTAGATGGTATAGAGTACAGTATATACATATGAGATGAGTAATGTAGGGTATGTAAACATTATATAAAGTGGAATTGTTTAAAGTGGCTAGTGATACATTTATTACATCAATTTTTCCATTATTAAAGTGGCTGGAGTTGAGTCAGTATGTTGGCCTCAGCCACTCAATGTTAGTGATGGATGTTTAACAGTCTGATGGCCTTGAGATAGAAACTGTTTTTCAGTCTCTCGGTCCCAGCTTTGATGCACCTGTACTGACCTCGCCTTCTGGATGATAGCGGGGTGAACAGGCAGTGGCTCGGGTGGTTGTTGTCCTTGATTATCTTTTTGGCCTTCCTGTGACATCGGGTGCTGTAGGTGTCCTGGAGGGCAGGTAGTTTCCCCCCGGTGATGCGTTGTGCAGTCCGCACCACCCTCTGGAGAGCCCTGCGATTGTGGGCGGTGCAGGTTTTCATGAATTGTTACGAAATAGCCAATTTTGACTTTGTGGTTGTGGTAACTAATAACAACCTGAGTGTTGTTGTTGCTTTCCTCTTCTTCATCATTGTTTTGGTCTCACATGCTGAGTGCTCATTGGCTATTGGCAGTAGTCCTTGTCCAAATTGCGCAGTAGCACTGCTCATACTACAAGATGCACAACCCAAATTTCTGACATGTCAGAAAATTTTAATCGGGACATCCGACAGGGGTCTGGAGAATGGAACACCCAACCTCATTTTTGTCCAGGACATTGAATAAAGTGTAGCGGAGAGTCCCTGTAATCCTAGATTCAGATCATTCGGGTGAGAAAAAAACATCACCCAGATTGGCCAGTCGTGTAAGAAACTCATCATCATGCAAGCTGTCAGACAAGTAAAAATTATGGTCAGTAAAGAAAACTTCTGACCCACTGGAATTGTGATACAGTGAATTATAATTGAAATAATCTGTCTCTAAACAATTGCTGAAAAAATTACTTGTGTCAAGTGTAACGGATGTGAAATGGCTAGCTAGTTAGCGGGTACGCGCTAGTAGCGTTTCAATCAGTTACGTCACTTGCTCTGAAACGTATTAGTAGTGTTGCCCCTTGCTCTGCAAGGGCCGTGGCCTTTGTGGCGCGATGGGTAACGATGCTTCGTGGGCGACCGTTGTTGATGTGTGCAGAAGGTCCCTGGTTCGCGCCCGTGTTGGGGCGAGGGGACGGTTTAAAGTTATACTGTTACATTGGTGCCGTGACCCGGATCACTGGTTGCTGCGGAAAAGGAGGAGGTTGAAAGGGGGGTGAGTGTAACGGATGCGAAATGGCTAGCTAGTTAGCGGGTACGCGCTAGTAGCGTTTCAATCAGTTACGTCACTTGCTCTGAAACGTATTAGTAGTGTTGCCCCTTGCTCTGCAAGGGCCGCGGCCTTTGTGGCGCGATGGGTAACGATGCTTCGTGGGCGACCGTTGTTGATGTGTGCAGAAGGTCCCTGGTTCGCGCCCGTGTCGGGGTGAGGGGACGGTTTAAAGTTATACTGTTACACAGGCACAAAGTAGATGTCCAAACCGACTTGCCAAAACTATAGTTTGTTAACAAGAAATTTGTGGAGTGGTTGAAAAACGAGTTTTAACTCGACCTAAGCGTATGTTAACTTCCGACTTCAACTATAACCTTAACCCTTTAACCTAACTCCTAAACTTAACCCCTAACCCTAACCCCTAGCTATTGTTAGTCAGCTAGCGTTATAACGTTAACCATCTAGCCACCTAGCTAGAGATCATAACATATCATACATTTTGCAAATGTATATCGTATTGTACGTTTTGCTAATTCGTGACATGTAATACGAACGGTAATTCGTAACATATCCTGACATCCACAAATTAATTCACACCATACAAAACGTAACATATTGCACTAAATGTAGTATTTCGGATTTATGTACAGAATAACACGAAATGCTCTGAGACCAGGTTGCAGCCCTCCACCAATCTGCAATAATTATTGCTAAACCCCGCCTATTTCTACAATTTCTCTACTAAAAATCAGATTTTAAACCTAACCTTAACCACACTGCTAACCCTAACCATAAATCAAGGTTTTCATGAATTGTTACGAAATAGCCAATTTTGACTTTGTGGTTGTGGTAACTAATAACAACCTGAGTGTTGTTGTTGCTTTCCTCTTCTTCATCATTGTTTTGGTCTCACATGCTGAGTGCTCATTGGCTATTGGCAGTAGTCCTTGTCCAAATTGTGCCGTAGCACTGCTCATACTACAAGATGCACAACCCAAATTTCTGACATGTCAGAAATTTTTTATCGGGACATCCGACAGGGGTCTGGAGAATGGAACACCCAACCTCATTTTTGTCCAGGACATTGAATAAAGTGTAGCGGAGAGTCCCTGTAATCCTAGATTCAGATCATTCGGGTGAGAAAAAAACATCACCCAGATTGGCCAGTCATGCAAGAAACTCATCATCATGCAAGCTGTCAGACAGCTCACCATATAAGACGCTTCTAGCCCCTTCTCATTAATGGTATCTGTTGCTTTTATACATGTCTTACTACTCAAAAGTCATCTTTATTCTCAAAAAACTATGTGGCTTATTTTTCAAACCGTCATGTTTCGTTTCTAAATGTCTGCGCAGGAGTGAAGGGTTCCCGCGAGAGAGTAACGGTTAATGTGATTGGATGTTCATTATTTGACTAGGCTACCTGTATTTGACAATGTGTTGTTATTTGTTATTTCGCTGAACAATAGATGGTTAAATTGTATTTTTGGCAGTGAAACGAGGCTACTCGGGCGAGAAAAAAAACTCACCCAAATGTATAGCCCCGTTGGAAAATATAAATGTACTTTTTTATTTTTTATTTATGTGAATCACATTTTTATTTGCCGTACCCCCGACGGCATTGCTCGTACCCCTGGGGGAATACCAGCTCTAGAGTGACGGATGACTGGGATATCAGGACACACATGAATTAAAAACATTTATGAAATAAAATTAACCAAAAAGCACTGTTGGGGCTTTTTGAAGAAAAAAACATTTTCAAATGTGACTTCACATTGTGTTAACACCATTTCAAAATAATGTTTTATTAAAAAAAAAAAAACATACGTTTTAACCGTTAACTATCAATCACTTCAGATTAAATAATTTGGTGTGATGAAGCAATAACAAAGGGAGAAACGCAGAGAACATTTAGATTGTCATTATGGAGACACCTATTGGATGAATGTGGCAACTCCTCTCTTGTGGCGAAAAAAAGGGGCTCGTTTTCAGGCCTTGTGGGCGGGTTTTGAGTGGTCATTGACATTGGCAGAATATTTCCCTACGCGCCACTGTGTTCCTGAGAGTGTGAAGGGACAAAGATCAGCACGGGGAAATGTCGAGAGTTTATATTGGAAGATTGAGCTATCGAGCAAGGGAAAAGGACGTCGAGAAGTTCTTCAAGGGCTATGGGAAGATACTTGAAGTTGACCTGAAAAACGGGTAACAAAATGAACGCCTCGTCTCGCTCTGTGGTAGCTAGCCGCGTTGTGTTTGTGGCCTAGTCCTCGTAGCCAGGCCCAAGCCTCTTGAACCAGTGTTTTAATTGGCGTTTATTGAAGATTCTCGTTAATTAATTTAGTTTAAAGACCTAGTTATCATATGATTATTTACTTAGTTAAGAATTTGAGAAGCGTTTTGCTATAGAAGCAAAGTTGACTAGCATGGGTTAAGGAGTTAACATACTGTAGCTAGCGTCAATCGTGTTTTGCTAGCTAGCTAATCTGCTAGGGGCACCTCGTTGTCGTGTTTGTGTTTAGACCGAGTAGACCATGTTGTTAGTTAGCAAGCCACGAACGTACTAGGCGCTCTTTTCTTTGAATGAAATCGCAGCCACGTGTCAGAAGAGGTAACCTTAGTTTCACGTGTATGACTTCTTCATAACTAAGCTAGCTAGCATCTTCAAACAACAGTTGTATGCTAAATTGGCTTGCATAGCGGTACGAAAACGATTTTACTCCCTAACTGGCGTCGGGTAGATACTGTTTATGTAACATAGTTACAGTAGATAGCTTGCGTAATTGTATTGGTCACATACACATGGTTAGCAGATGTTATTGCGGGTGAAGCGGAATGGTTGTACAGCCAACGATAGTGGCTACTGGCATTGCCATACTTCCAGCAACTGTCATATTATGGTATCTGGTGGACGGGACAACATTTACAAGGCCATTTACACGCACTCTAACCACCAGTATGAATGGCAGTCAAAATAATTTGCTAGCTACTGTAGAGACATGGGTCAAAACACAATGTTAACTTAACTCAATATTATCTTAGCTAGTTAACAGTACTCTAAACTACCCCATACTTACAAGTGGAATTAATGTGGCCCCTCTTAACACCCTGCAGCAGCAGTGGCACATGTGAGAAGATTATAAAATGTTGCATTATGAAATGGTCATTTGGGTCTGGCGTTAGTAGTTTTTAACTACTCACATCATTTGATCCCAAATCTATGTGCCACCTCATCTCTAGCCTAACATACTTTCTCCTATGTGTAAAGGTATGGGTTTGTTGAATTTGATGACCCCCGCGATGCAGATGATGCTGTGTATGACCTGAATGGGAAAGACCTGTGTGGGGAGAGGGTTATTGTGGAACACACAAAGGGGCCGCGGCGGGACGGCAGCTATGGCTCAGGAGGAGGAGGAGGAGGAGGCGGCGGAGGTGGTGGTGGTGGAAGAAGTAAGTATACAATGCAGTGGTGTTTTAACATTAGTGGGGATTTGAGATTGAGGAGGCCAACATGGCAGTGCATAGTATGTGGGATAGGCCACTACTGCATAACATCTCAAGTTTGTCCTTGGTGGTTGTAGTTCATGTAATTGGGTTCTTTTACATTAACATTTTGGTTATTTAGCAGACATTCTTATCCAGCCTGACTTGGTCAGTGCATTCAACTTAAGGTAGCTAGCTAGCTAAGACAACCACATAATCAAATATATTATAACTATAACTATAATTCAAATATAGTTAATGCTGCCACATGAGCATCAGTTGTCGTCCATTCTTTACCTTAGTGGTTTTACGTCCTGAGAAGATGTGTCTAAGTGCCATCTGTTCAAAGGCTTGTTGCTTCCTTGGGGATAGTCGTGATGGAAACTTAGTCAAATATACACAAGCAGTACCATACTGGTATACATGGTCACAGCTGGCACTGTCACCCATAATTTGGGTTGTGCTCGGCTCACTCCACATTCCCACCACACTGTAAAAGGACGATTCCACCCCAAAGCTGTTTTTCTGTTGTTTTTTTAGAGGGCATTTCTACATAAAGATCTCTCCCATTTGCTGTAATTTCACCTAGTTTCAGGGAGAAGTGGTTGCCATTGTTCTGACTCCACTCTTGAGTAGGCCACTTGTCGTCTCGTTGGCATACAGGTGTGTAGGGCAGGTTGCCGGTTAGAGAAGCACCTTGTTCTCTAGCATTCACGGGAGCTCGTAGTACAGACTAAGCCCTTCATGGTACTCCACAGTCATTGTTTTACTAATGGGTGTAGAGAAGACATTTTACACCTGAGTAGTTGAGGGAATTCAAATTACATGCACCACTGCCACCAATGACATGCCGTTATCTTGGGAGCCGGTATGCTTGATTTAAACTGTTGCAGGGAAACAAATGCACTTGTGTTCATTCGAATTGTCGTGGGGGAAATGAGAGGGAAACTAGCTTGAGATTTACTACCGTAGAATATTTGCTAGATAAATGAACTGTAATTTGAATAGAATAAATGAACTAGTGAATTTGTTAGAGTAATTTGAGAATCTTGTGTCATCTGTTTTATTCAGGATTCTTTTATTTTTGTTTAATTAAAATGAATGTTGAATAATAAAAGGTAAAGATTTAACAAAGAACCTCAATGTTTTAATTAAAAGAGTCCTTTGCTGACTGCCTGCCCCTATTGCTGGCCTGGCCATGGTGTCCCCTTTCCAACCAAGAGTGTGGTTTGACCATTCTGGGCCCCTGGGCAGACCAAAAAAGGGAGCCATTGTGAATGAAGACCGCTTGTCCCATTAGTCCCAGGCCGGGTGGTGAGGATGCCATTGGGTTAGGAACAGATGTGGGTTGAGCTTTTATAGGTGCCTGAAACACATGTGAAATGTCTATATTTAGATGTGCTAGTTTAAACTTTAACTTTAGTGTCACCGTAAGTAAGTACTGTCTTCAGTCAGCTTTTTTTTTTTGTCTTAGCTTTTAATTTCGATTTTAAGTTTGTATGTACAGTTTTTGTATTCAGTTCTACCCAAACTTGAATCAGGTAGTAATTTATTTGTTTAGATCTTGTTGAAGGGAAGGGATATGTCAGTGTTCTTGATGGAAAATGTCCCCTAGTTTTCTAGACCAGTGTAATGTGTACAGGTTTGATTTCCGTTTATCTTTTTTTTTTTTTTTGGATAGTTTGTCTTTACCTCCCCCTCCCCGTTTTATAAGTGACCATTTTGTTTACAGAATGTAGCTTGGAGTTTAGTATTGAGGCTGTCGTCGGTGTGTCCCCTGCCGTAATTACTGCTGCTCTGTCCTTGTTACCTTGAAGGCGGGGGCGGGGGCGGGTACGGGCGTGGTGGCAGAGACCGATATGGCCCACCAGCAAGGACAGACTATCGGCTGATCGTTGAGAACCTGTCCAGCCGCTGCAGCTGGCAAGACCTGAAGGTATGGTGACCCGTTATTCAGCCATGCTTAATGATAACTCTCTTCCTTATGATTTCGGCATCCTACGTTAACGTTTGGAGAGAGAACATTTGAGCCTTTTTCAAAACATTTTTTACGTGTATGTTTGTGTTGGGGTAACGCATTAGAGTACTCTGATTACTATTTTGTGTTAAAGAGTAACTTAATGCGTTAGTTTGTCAATTTAAGTTACTTTTTATAGAAGATAAAGTAAAAATCCATGTTATTTTGCATCAGTCGTTATGTGTTGGTACAGCCAGAGTTATGGATAAGGCTATGCAAGCAATTCAAAGGTAGTGTGCGCCATCTACTGGGCATAAGGACAAACGCACGCAAGGCATCTTCAGGGGGTTTTAGTTTTGGTAACGTAAAGTAACCTGTTACTTTCCATAGTAAGTAACATTGTAACGTAACAAGTTCCCTCTAATGGGCTCCCGAGTGGTGTCGCGGTCTAAGTCACTGTATCTCCGTGCTAGAGGCATCACTACAGACAACCTGGTTCGTATCCAGGCTGTATCACACCTGGCCGTGATTGGGAGTCCCATGGGGTGGCGCACAATTGGCCCAGCGCCGTCCGGGGTTGGCCGGTGTAGGCTGTCATTGTAAATAAAAATGTGTTCTTAACTGACTGGCTTAGTTAAATAACGGTTAAACATTATAGAACTAACAATCAGTTTTAAAAGTAACATTCCCCAACACTGCATAAGATTCATTTTTTACAATTGAATAAATGCCCATAATGGCAAACGTGCATAAAGATGGCAGAATTCACATATGATGTCATTGTTTAAGCACTATCCAGTTTTTATTTTTATTTTTAACTACGGTGCCCGATAAGGTTCAATGTGCCCATCGACACAATCTACTTTTTCATTTGTTAATTCATTTCCGGCGTCTTGGAGCTAAAGTTGGGTTGATATGTATACTCTGCTAATGACGGTACCAAAACAAAGTGACTGAGAGCAATGTACAATATGACAAACTTAGCAAAACTTTTATGGCGATGCATAAATCTGAGATTTCCTGCAGTTTTCCCACCATACAAATACATAGAATGCATATATATATCATGACACATGTATAATATTAAATTATGTATATTAATTCAATAGGATCTTTGGTTTTCTCACCTAATCCCAACCGTTCCTGTCCCTTCACCAGGACTACATGAGGCAGGCGGGTGAGGTGACGTATGCTGACACCAATAAGGGGCGCAGGAACGAGGGGGTGATAGAGTTCAGGCTGTACTCTGACATGAAGAGAGCCCTGGAGAAGCTGGACGGCACAGAGGTGAACGGCAGGAAGATCCGTCTGATTGAGGACCGCCCCGGGGCCAAGCGCAGCAAGCGCTCCTACTCTCGCAGTCGCAGCCGCTCCCGGTAAATAAGAATGTGGGGTTGCGTCCCAAACAGCTCACTCTAGTCCACTGCTTTTGACAAAGGGCCCGTATGGCTCTGCGGGGAATAGACTGCTATTTGGAATGCACACTGAGACTGGCTTATCTACAAACCATAATGAGTAGTTGTATGAAATTTTCCTAGATGATTTCTAGGTCAGTCAATCTTTAATCAGCGATGAGTAGAATTTCTGCTCTTAAACATGGTCTCTATTCAAAGGGATGTGGCGATTTCAGTTGCCCCCCCCCCCCCCCCCCCCCCCCCCCCCACACACACACAAATGTATTGCTTTCCCACCAGTTCACAATTACATTGGAACTCACATCACCCTAACCCCTGAAGGTACATGGCTTACCGTGAATCTACGTTCTCCCTCTGTCTCCAGGTCTCGCTCCAGGAGCCGTAGGTCCCGTAAGAGCCGCAGCCGCAGTGAGAGCAGCAGTCGCTCCCGCTCCAGGTGAGGCTCAGTGCAGGCGACGTTTAACTTATAGACCCATACCCAAGGGTGACCCCTGGCATGTGTCCCAAATGGCACCCTATTCCCTATGTAGTACACTACTTGCAACCAGGGCTTGTAGGGCTTCAGTCAAAAGTAGAGCACTATATAGGGTGCCGTTTGGAACTATATAGGGAATAGGGTGCCGTTTGGAACTATATACGGAAGAAGGTGCCATTTGGGACACGTATAGGGAAGAGGGTGGGACACTAAGAGGGTGCCATTTTCTAAGGGATCTCTTTGTAGATGTTTCTTTTGCAGACTTGTTGCACTCAAGTGACATCAACAGTAACAAGTTACAATTTGTGGGTTTCTAAAAATCTGTTTACCAAGAGCTCTTGCCTCAATATGGACCTTGTGTAGCTCAGATGTCTTAACCAGCTAGTGCTATGGGTGGTGGCTATTTCTGCATTTCAAGTACATATTAGTTAACTGTCTGCTCCTTTCTATTTCCCAGGGGTGCTGCCTCCCGGTCCCGTAGCCGCTCCCACAGCAAGAAGGACAAGACCAAGGGCAGCAGAGAGGAGGAGCGCACCAACGGCGCCCACAAGGCCAAGGAGGGGCGCGGGGGCCGGGACGAGGGCCGTAGCAAGAGCCGCAGCAGGAGCCGCAGCAAGAGCAAAAAGAGCAGCAAGAAAGAAGGGAAGAAGAGCAGGAAGGATGAGTCTAGATCCAGGTCCCGCTCCAGATCAGCAGCTAAGGATCGCTCCCGGAAGTCTGGCTCTAAGAGCCGCGAGCCGGCCAAGAGCGACGACGAGGGAGCTGTAGCTGAGAAGGGGGCCGCCCGTTCCCGCTCTCGCTCCCACACCCCTGCCGAATCCAAACCCAAGTCAAAGTCTAAGTCCAAATCTCCATCTCCCTCCCCGGCCAAAGCCCGCTCCCGTTCCCCCTCCGTCTCTCGCTCAGAGTCCCGCTCCAAATCTCGCTCCGCGTCTCGTTCTCGCTCCCGCTCTCTATCAGAGTCCTGAGCTGGGATGGGGACATAACCCAGCAGTCGTGTGTCTCCCCCCCCCCCCCCCTTTGTTCTTGTCCCCTGTGTCTGTCCCTTTTCGTTTTTTGATAAAATAGTTGTAGAAAAAAAACCAGGCTCATGCTCGGTGTCTTTCACTCACTCTTCCCCATTTCTTTTAAATATATAGTGTTTTGTTGGTCATTCTGCTTTTTCCAGTAGTCTCTTAATCAAGGTGTTTTTGTAAAATATTAAACGTGTGAAGTAAGTTCGAGGGTATTTGCTTGGATAGATTTTTCTAAGTTGAAATGGAAATGTGCTGTAGTCGGTGTCTTAAACTTTGTATCAATACTAGCATACTGTGCTGTCAATGTTGTGCAAGGGTGGTGGCTGTTTCATTCCATTGTTGCATCTTTTCACTTTGTGGGAAATCCTTTTACCAGTTACTTAAAAAATAAATAAAGAAATGCCTGATCTGGAATGATTTGGAGTTGTTTTTGTCTCTTAAATAAGATTTAAATAATATAATTTTTTTACCCTTTAGTGTGTGTGTAATTTACTGTATTTATACTGGGGATATTACTTTTCAACAGTAACATTTCAGAAATTGCTAGAAGGACATCTTTGAGTTGAAGGAAAATGGCCAAATTGTTGGAAGTTGTAGGTTTGTCACAGAAGACATTTAGTGCTGAGATTAGTGCAGTTGGAACTTACTACCACTAGCTTGGTCCCAGATGTGCCATCATGTCAACCTCTCGTAACTTTTGAGTACCACAGTATGAGTCGTCATATCCATAAAACCTAGCAGTCAAACGGGGAAATGGTTCCGAACGTTTTTCCACCATTTTTACCATAGGGGATTTTACCCTGGGGTGACGTTGTGATAACAGTGTGTAAATCTGTAGGACAAGGTGACGTTTATCAATACATTAGCATTTACCAGCAAATGAAATGCTAATGAGCATTTTCAAACCAGAGTACATTAGAGTCTAATATATTAGTCACCTTGTCCAAGAGAGATTTACATGGTTATCAAAACGTAACGCCAGGGTACGCCAACACGAAACACAGCCCTTATTTTAAAGAGTCAAAACAGTTGGAACCATTTCCATGTTGGACCGCTAGGTTTTATGGGTATTATGACACACCACTTTGGGGCTCCATAGTCACGCCAAATGCAATGCAATAACATGTTTGGCGTGACAATGAGCGATAGGGATTTGGTAAACGCAGAATCAGACTGGCAACCGGGTTACTACACAATTATCGTGGAGGGCCATAGGTTTGGTGTTATGTGCCCTTGTTTAGCCACAAGATGGCGTAGTACTAATTGGACAGTATTCCATCCGTGTTGACATAAATGCCCTCGCTGTCAATGAAATAACTATTCCTTAGCAATGAGAATAATGAATAACTATGGGAATATAATTGATGTCCAAGTTAATTATTAATTGCTGCCATTAAAGCTCATTTGAATGAGTAGGGACGTATATAATTGGTATATGTATCACAGTTTCCCAGGCACATTTAAAGACCTAAATGATTGTATGGGTGTAGGCCTCTGTTTCATGTCACTCAAAGCATGTAGAAATCTGAATTGTTTTAAAATAAGCTTAGCCTACCATATTCGTCCATGGATGGATGTATATGTAGCCAATTTCAAAGGATTTCTAAGACCACTAACAGACTAGCGTACTATGAAAATGGTCGGTTGGTCAGTCAACAGTGCGCATCTCACCTACTAGTTCACTAATAAATCTAAACTATCTATGCCAGCTGCAATCAGCTTTCTCAATACGCTGTACTATAGTACTGGTAGTTGTGCACATATTGCTGTATTTATATTGTTTTTGTGTCTATTGTCATGTGTTCTTACTACGCGCTGCAAAATGAATTGCTCTCGGGGATAATAAAGACTACTCTACTCTAAAGCATAAAGAATTATCCAAAGTGCACGCGTAGGCATTAAGCAACAGCAGCCTACTCAAATGCTCCATTTCTACGGAGGAGCAGTGCGCATCGCATCAGGGTTCGTGAAGGAAAGGAGGCGCCAAGGAAAAGTAGCAGTGGGAATTCGGTCAGTTTTGTGAGGGGGCGGTCGCATGTAGCGTAAATTTCTGTCTCGGGCTTTTGAAAATGCCTATTTCCCTGCAGTAACAAACGACACCGATATAGGCTATAGAAACTTACTGAATAAGAGACGGAGCACATATTAGACTGCGAGCAACAGAGCCACGTACATCCTTGATCCTTCCGTTTTGGATTTAAACTATAGGCAAATTAAATTGCTTGACGGATATCACAATATTTTAAGGCTTATATGAGGGAACAAACCAAACGATACTGTATCGAAATGTGTCGGGGGACAATGAATACAACCGAAGAATACGGCATCAAAGGCAAGTAGGCTATAACTTTCCCCGGTAACCTTCAAAAGTAGCCTAGGCTATCACCCCGCAGGTAGTTGAAATATGATTATTACAATGAGAGCGGCAACTTCAGACAATTGACGTTGAAACATTGTAGCAGCCTTTTCTGAAGAGAGAAAGATTGTATTTGCTTAAGTTCAGGACAAATCAATCACGGTCTGGTTTCCCTTCACCTATGCCTATTTCAACTGTGGGTTATTTTGGAGATTGTATATTTAGAGGAAATCAAGATTAAATTTTCCCGCGGAAACCTTAATCAGTTAATTGATACAGGCAATGTATCAACAGTCCGCACCGAAGGAATGCAACACCCCCCCCCCCCTCCCTTCTGCAGCCTGCTATGCCGCGACCGACATAGAACCGTTATTTGCCGGGGGGGGGGGGGGGGGGGGTGCATATCTGTAACGTCTTCCCAATATGGGACTTCGAAAGGTATGATATTATACAGGGTAATTGGTCGAATACCATATAGTTAATTTGGAGTGCGCGTAATACCATTTTGCACGCAATATGTGTAGGCTAAATTATTGATAGGGTAAGCAATGCAGATAAAATATAATAACGGAAAAATATTGCAAGCATGACGCATGCATTTACTCCTACATAGTGTGTGGACCTTGGCAATCATCAAAATAATTGTTTGCCCAGCGTCGTGCACGTCTAGGAACAGGATTGAGAAGAAGAAAATTGCCTCAAGGGTATGTCGATTTCCATGGGGAAATAAAACATTGAAGTAAAACCAGTAAAACGCAGAAACTGTCACATGACTTGAATTTTGAGAGTAGACTGTCAAATTCAGATTGCCCATGCAAAGGTTCCTTCTCTCCCTGCTGTTAAGTGGCTGTCTTGGGACCGAAGGCACTTAGCTAATTATATAGCCTAATATATCTCATATAGAATTCAAACCCACAGATTGATCTTATTCCAATGTTATGTAGTACTGCTTGTGACTTGATGCCAGTGTTTGGCCATACTCCACATTCCTGACTGGCTAATGAAAGGTGAGGTCTGGTTTGCCTCATTTATAAAGACCATATCAGTGGCCATATGAGCAGAGGGAATGATCTTGCCCCAGGAAGCCAGGAAACTAGATGGAATGTTCTTGCTCCAGGCAGCCAGACAACTAGATGGAATGTTCTTGCTCCAGGCAGCCAGACAACTAGATGGAATGTTCTTGCTCCAGGCAGCCAGACAACTAGAGGGAATGTTCTTGCTTCAGTCAACTAGAGGGAATGTTCTTGCTCCAGGAAGCCAGACAACTAGAGGGAATGTTCTTGCTCCAGTCAACTAGAGGGAATGTTCTTGCTCCAGGCAGCCAGACAACTAGAGGGAATGTTCTTGCTCCAGGCAGCCAGACAACTAGAGGGAATGTTCTTGCTCCAGGCAGCCAGAGGGAATGTTCTTGCTCCAGTCAGCCAGACAACTAGAGGGAATGTTCTTGCTCCAGTCAACTAGAGGGAATGTTCTTGCTCCAGGCAGCCATTCAACTAGAGGGAATGATCTTGCTCCAGTCAACTAGATGGAATGTTCTTGCTCCAGGAAGCCAGGCAACTAGAGGGAATGATCTTGCTCCAGGCAGCCAATCAACTAGATGGAATGTTCTTGCTCCAGGCAGCCAGGCAACTAGAGGGAATGTTCTTGCTCCAGGCAGCCAGACAACTAGATGGAATGTTCTTGCTCCAGGCAGCCAGACAACTAGATGGAATGTTCTTGCTCCAGGCAGCCAGACAACTAGAGGGAATGTTCTTGCTCCAGTCAACTAGAGGGAATGTTCTTGCTCCAGGAAGCCAGACAACTAGAGGGAATGTTCTTGCTCCAGTCAACTAGAGGGAATGTTCTTGCTCCAGGCAGCCAGACAACTAGAGGGAATGTTCTTGCTCCAGGCAGCCAGACAACTAGAGGGAATGTTCTTGCTCCAGGCAGCCAGGGGGAATGTTCTTGCTCCAGGCAGCCAGACAACTAGAGGGAATGTTCTTGCTCCAGTCAACTAGAGGGAATGTTCTTGCTCCAGGCAGCCATTCAACTAGAGGGAATGATCTTGCTCCAGTCAACTAGATGGAATGATCTTGCTCCAGGCAGCCATTCAACTAGATGGAATGTTCTTGCTCCAGGCAGCCAGGCAACTAGAGGGAATGTTCTTGCTCCAGTCAACTAGAGGGAATGTTCTTGCTCCAGTCAACTAGATGGAATGTTCTTGCTCCAGGCAGCCAGACAACTAGAGGGAATGTTCTTGCTCCAGGCAGCCAGGCAACTAGAGGGAATGTTCTTGCTCCAGACAACTAGAGGGAATGTTCTTGCTCCAGGCAGCCAGACAACTAGAGGGAATGTTCTTGCTCCAGGCAGCCAGACAACTAGAGGGAATGATCTTGCTCCAGGCAGCCAGACAACTAGAGGGAATGATCTTGCTCCAGGCAGCCAGGCAACTAGAGGGAATGATCTTGCTCCAGGCAGCCAGACAACTAGAGGGAATGTTCTTGCTCCAGGCAGCCAGGCACCTAGAGGGAATGATCTTGCTCCAGGCAGCCAGACAACTAGAGGGAATGTTCTTGCTCCAGGCAGCCAGACAACTAGAGGGAATGTTCTTGCTCCAGGAAGCCAGACAACTAGAGGGAGTGTTCTTGCTCCAGGCAGCTAGACAACTAGAGGGAATGTTCTTGCTCCAGGAAGCCAGACAACTAGATGGAATGTTCTTGCTCCAGGCAGCCAGACAACTAGAGGGAATGTTCTTGCTCCAGGCAGCCAGGCAACTAGAGGGAATGTTCTTGCTCCAGTCAACTAGATGGAATGTTCTTGCTCCAGGAAGCCAGACAACTAGAGGGAATGTTCTTGCTCCAGGAAGCCAGACAACTAGAGGGAATGTTCTTGCTCCAGGCAGCCAGACAACTAGAGGGAATGATCTTGCTCCAGGCAGCCAGGCAACTAGAGGGAATGATCTTGCTCCAGGCAGCCAGACAACTAGAGGGAATGATCTTGCTCCAGGCAGCCAGGCAACTAGAGGGAATGATCTTGCTCCAGGCAGCCAGACAACTAGAGGGAATGATCTTGCTCCAGGCAGCCAGGCATCTAGAGGGAATGATCTTGCTCCAGGCAGCCAGACAACTAGAGGGAATGTTCTTGCTCCAGGAAGCCAGGCGACTAGAGGGAATGTTCTTGCTCCAGGAAGCCAGACGACTAGAGGGAATGATCTTGCTCCAGGCAGCCAGGCAACTAGAGGGAATGATCTTGCTCCAGGAAGCCAGACGACTAGAGGGAATGATCTTGCTCCAGGAAGCCAGACGACTAGAGGGAATGATCTTGCTCCAGGCAGCCAGGCAACTAGAGGGAATGTTCTTGCTCCAGACAACTAGAGGGAATGTTCTTGCTCCAGGCAGCCAGTTAACTAGAGGGAATGTTCTTGCTCCAGGCAGCCAGACAACTAGAGGGAATGTTCTTGCTCCAGGAAGCCAGACGACTAGAGGGAATGTTCTTGCTCCAGGCAGCCAGACAACTAGAGGGAATGATCTTGCTCCAGGAAGCCAGACAACTAGAGACAATGTTCTTGCTCCAGGCAGCCAGACAACTAGAGGGAATGTTCTTGCTCCAGGAAGCCAGACAACTAGAGGGAATGTTCTTGCTCCAGGCAGCCAGTCAACTAGAGGGAATGTTCTTGCTCCAGGCAGCCAGACAACTAGAGGGAATGTTCTTGCTCCAGGCAGCCAGATAACTAGAGGGAATGTTCTTGCTCCAGGCAGCCAGACAACTAGAGGGAATGTTCTTGCTCCAGGAAGCCAGACAACTATTCTTAGAACTATTAAGGAGCAGTACCTGCTGTAATGCTCTCATTTGGACTATAGCGAATGTAATTCAGTATCAGCAGCTTTTAACTATCCAGATCACCCAAATGGGATTCAAACCTACAACCCTCTGGTCAGGACAGTCTGGTATCCAACCCCTGACGCTGGTCATAGTAGACTCCTTGGTCCTGTACACGGTCAGGTTGTCCAACTGATGTACAACGCATTTGACACAATAGTTGTGAGTTTTTCTGCACATAAATGATTAGGCCCTACACAAGCATTGTGGAAACAATGGTTGTGTAGACATTTTTGTGCCCACAAAGGGTGTTTTTCAACATGCATACTACCGTGCGCCACACTCTTATGCTCCTAGTGCATTCTCTGAAGACGTTCTCTTGAGTATGTTCTTGTGAGGACGAGAGTGTGGAGAACGCATTAAACATTACATTTGAGAAGCACTCGCACTCCCCCTACTGTATTACCTCCCAATCCCCCTACTGTATTACCTCACGCTGCACCTCCCCCTACTGTATGACCTCATGCTGCTCCTCCCCTACTATATTACCTCACGCTGCTTCTCCCCCTACTGTATTACCTCACGCTGCTCCTCCCCCTACTGTATTACCTCACGCTGCTCCTCCCCCTACTGTATTACCTCACGCTGCACCTCCCCCTACTGTATTACCTCACGCTGCTCCTCCCCCTACTGTATTACCTCACGCTGCTCCTCCCCCTACTGTATTACCTCACGCTGCACCTCCCCCTACTGTATTACCTCACGCTGCTCCTCCCCCTACTGTATTACCTCACGCTGCTCCTCCCCTACTGTATTACCTCACGCTGCTCCTCCCCCTACTGTATTACCTCACACTGCTCCTCCCCCTACTGTATTACCTCACGCTGCTCCTCCCCTACTGTATTACCTCACGCTGCACCTCCCCCTACTGTATTACCTCACGCTGCTCCTCCCCCTACTGTATTACCTCACGCTGCTCCTCCCCTACTGTATTACCTCACGCTGCTCCTCCCCCTACTGTATTACCTCATGCTGCTCCTCCCCCTACTGTATTACCTCACGCTGCTCCTCCCCCTACTGTATTACCTCACGCTGCACCTCCCCATTCACTGAACCCTCTTCCAGCCAGGACAATGGCAACAATAGAGACGAAATAAGATATACCCAAAGCAAAATGTTTTAATTAATGATAACCAGCTAGCTATATGTGAATCGAAATAATCTAGGTAGCAAGCTAGTTAAACAGTCAAAAATGTTTAGTAACACTAATGTTAAGCAAGGTAGACGTAAACTTTTCGTGGGTAGCTAGCTACCAATTATTCATGGTTAGCTAGCTAGCCAGTTAGCTCTATTGAATTACTATGGACTTACACATTCACTGAACCTTCTTCCAGCCAGGACAATGGCAATAGAGACGAAACAAGATATACACAAAGCAAACATTTTACTTCATAACTATCAGCTAGCTATATGTGAACCGTAATAATGTAGCTAACCAGGAGACCTAAAACTAAAGGGTAGATGTCAATTCTTCGTGTGTCTATCTGGCTAGCTAACAGTAGTAGTTAGCCCTATTGACTATGTATGGCCTTGTGATTTACGCACACTACAGTGGGTCTATAGTGAAGGCAGGTTAACATGCCAAAATTAACACAGCATGTATTTATTAACGTATCGAGATAAAAAATATTGTAGTCCGGCAACATATGAGATGTGAATGGGCAACATTTAATTCTGAAGTCGGAGTGAATTTTCTCTCGCTGCAGCTCAAATAATGGCCGTCGTTGATGTCAAGAAATTGAGCGGCATTTTTTTTTACGAGGTTTCGTCATATTTCTGTGCAAACTTTTCGTTGAAGCTTGCATAGATGCATGCTTCAAAATACGTACAAACAGAGTTCGCATTCGAGAAGAGCACGGTAGGATGCATTTTTGAGAAACACCCAATGTTTGTGTTTTATCACAAAAGCAACAGTTGTATCACAACCATTGTGTCAAATGTGTTGTACATCGGTGTGTTGTACATCGGTGTGTTGTACATCGGTGTGTTGTACATCGGTGTGTTGTACATCGGTGTGTTGTACATCGGTGTGTTGTACAGCCTGAGTGCTAATGGGCCTTAGTGGATCATTAAAAGTTGAATCTGATCATCATCTTTCTAACTGATCTGAATCACTCTCCCTGTGTCCCAAATGGCTCCCTATTGTGCACTACTTTTGACCAGAGCATAGGGAATAGGGTGCCATTCAGGACGCTGTTGCTGTCTAAACCAGCCCTCCATCTCCATTGAGATCAAATAAGCCAAACAAAATCAGGACGGGATCCAAAGCAGTGTTGTAAATTACATGCCACAGAGTAGAGAGAAGCGTCGCTCTGAGACTCCTGCCAGAGTACAGTTTGTTATTTCAGACCTGTTGAATTGGCCACAACTAGTCGTTCCTCTTCTGGGCGACGTTTTGTTAGTTTTTCTCTTCTCGATGTTCTTCAAACCTAGTGAATACATCAGAGGGGCATGGTGTGTGGCCAGGGGCATGGTGTGTGGCCAGGGGCATGGTGTGTGGCCAGGGGCATGGTGTGTGGCCAGGGGCATGGTGTGTGGCCAGGGGCATGGTGTGTGGCTAGGGGCATGGTGTGTGGCCAGGGGCATGGTGTGTGGCCAGGGGCATGGTGTGTGGCCAGGGGCATGGTGTGTGGCCAGGGCCATGGTGTGTGGCCAGGGCCATGGTGTGTGGCCAGGGCCATGGTGTGTGGCCAGGGCCATGGTGTGTGGCCAGGGGCATGGTGGCCAGGGGCATGGTGTGTGGCTAGGGGCATGGTGTGTGGCTAGGGGCATGGTGTGTGGCTAGGGGCATGGTGTGTGGCTAGGGGCATGGTGTGTGGCCAGGGGCATGGTGTGTGGCCAGGGGCATGGTGGCCAGGGGCATGGTGTGTGGCCAGGGGCATGGTGTGTGGCCAGGGGCATGGTGTGTGGCCAGGGGCATGGTGTGTGGCCAGGGGCATGGTGTGTGGCCAGGGGCATGGTGTGTGGCCAGGGGCATGGTGTGTGGCCAGGGGCATGGTGGCCAGGGGCATGGTGTGGGGCCAGGGGTTCAAATGTTTAGTTGAATAATGATGAAAAAAAATTACATTCCAGATTCCACTCCCGAGCATTCCACTCCCGAGCATTCCACTCCCGAGCATTCCACTCCCGAGCATTCCACTCCTGAGCATTCCACTGTGCTTGACTCTCTGTTAAAATCAGTGATGACAGGTTGGGGGTTACGTAGTTCAGACAATGAGACACTTTAAAAGCAGTGCACAAGTCACCTTCATTTAGAGTATCAAGAAAACAACCACCAGTGGTGCTCTCTGAGCAAAAATACAACCATGAAGTCTGAGTTTCTGTGAAACAAAACCCTGTTGACATTTGATCAGATAGCTTTATTGCCCTGTACTGTTTCCCTTTCACATATACAGTTGAAGTCAGAAGTTTACATACACTTAGGTTGGAGTCATTAAGACTCGTTTTTCAACCACTCCACACATTTCTTGTTAACAAACTATAGTTTTGCCAAGTCGGTTTGTGCATGTGTAACAGGGTTATATTGGTGATTCCCCTTGCCACTTTATTGTTAAGCCAATGGGTTTTTGGTTTTAGTTTTGTCTTGCCGTCACCTACTCAACATGGCATCTTATTGGCTGGTTTGCGTAGCTTGCTTACGAGGGGGGATGTTTCAGTTAGAATCGTCCCAGTGAACAAGCACCAAACCAGCGGTAAGTTGTTGGTTGCAAAGCACTGTACGTCAAAAGTGATTTTTATACTCCCAAGTGATGATTTAAGTGTACAATTTATATAAATTTGTTTGTAAATGTTATTCGAACATCACACATAAGATGCAGTGTTTTTTGGAGAATATTGGTTGTGCATTTTGGTTGTAAAGAATTCCCGCCAGTACTAGCTAGCAACTTACTGTGTCTGGTGGGGGGGGTTCATATATTTTGTACAGTGCGTGAGTGCAGAGTTGGATGGTGAGCCGTGCATTGCATGACGTGCAATTTTGTGCTGTTCCTATCAGGTACATTGTTAAAGATATTATATTGTATATTGTAATTGTATTATTTTGGTAACTACATGGCCCAGTGAACAAGCACCAAACCAGCGTGCGTGAGTGCAGAGTTGGATGGTGAGCCGTGCATTGCATGACGTGCAATTTTGTGCTGTTCCTATCAGAATAAATCTCCATGACTGGTGCTACACTTTGGAGTTCGTGTCGAGGATTGATTGTACACAACGCAAGAAGAGTACTGTTACACATGACAGTAATTTTTCCAGAAATTGTTTACAGACTTATTATTCACTGTATCACAATTCCAGTGGGTCAGAAGTTTACATACACTAAATTGACTGTGCCTTTAAACAGCTTGGAAAATTCCAGAAAATGATGTCATGGCTTTAGACGCTTCTGATAGGCTAATTGACATCATTTGAGTCAATTGGAGGTATACCTGTGGATGTATTTCAAGGCCTACCTTGAAACTCAGTGCCTCTTTGCTTGACAGTCATGGGAAAATAAAACAAAATCAGCCAAGACATTGTAGACCACCACAAGTCTGGTTCATCCTTGGGAGCAACTTCCAAACGCCTGAAGGTACCACGTTCATCTGTACAAACAATAGTATGCAAGTATAAACACCATGAGACCACGTAGCCATCATACCGCTCAGGAAGGAGAAGCGTTCTGTCTCCTAGAGATGAACGTACTTTGGTGCAAAAAGTGCAAATCAATCCCAGAACAACAGCAAAGGACCTTGTGAAGATGCTGGAGGAAACCGGTACAAAAGTATCGATATCCAAAGTAAAATGAGTCCTATATTGACATAACCTGAAAGGCCGCTCAGCAAGGAAGAAGCCACTGCTCCAAAACCACCATAAAAAAGCCAGACTACAGTTTGCAACTGCACATGGGGACAAAGATTGTACTTTTTGGAGAAATGTCCTCTGGTCTGATGAAACAAAAATAGAACTGTTTGGCCATAATGACCATTGTTATGTTTGGAGGAAAAAGGGGGAGGCTTGCGAGCCTAAGAACACCATCCCAACCGTGAAACACAGGGATGGCAGTATCATGTTGTGAGGGTGCTTTGCTGCAGGAGGGACTCGTGCACTTCACAAAATAGATGGCTTCATGAGGAAGGACAATTGTGGATATATTGAAGCAACATCTCAAGACATCAGTCAGGAAGTTAAAGCTTGGTCGCAAATGGGTCTTCCAAATGGACATTGACCCCAAGCATACTTCCAAAGTTGTGGCAAAATGGCTTAAGGACAACAAAGTCAAGGTATTGGAGTGGCCATCACAAAGCCTTGACCTCAATCCCATAGAAAATCTGTGAGCATAACTGAAAAGCGTGTGCGAGCTAGGTGGCCTACAAACCTGACTCTGTTACACCAGCTTTGTCAGGAGGAATGGGCCAAAATTCACCCAACTTATTGTGGGAAGCTTGTGGAAGGCTGCCCCAAACGTTTGACACAAGTCAAACAATTTAAAGGCAATGCTACCAAATACTAATTGAGTGTATGTAAACTTCTGACCCACTGGGAATGTGATGAAAGAAATGAAAGTTGAAATAAATAATTCTCTCTACTATTGTTCTGACATTTCACATTCTTAAAATAAAGTGGTGATCCTAACTGACCTAAAACAGGGAATTTTTACTAGGATTAAATGTCAGGAATTGTGAAAAACTGAGTTTAAATGTATTTGCTTAAGGTGTATGTAAACTTCTGACTTCAACTGTACACATACAGTACCAGTCAAACTTTTGGACACACCTACTCAAAGGTTTTTCTTTATGTTTTACTATTTTCTACATTGTAGAGTAATATTGAAGCCATCAACCATGAAATAACATATGGAATCATGTAGTAACAAAAAAAGTGTTAAACAAATCAAAACGTATTTGATATTTTTAATTCTTCAAAGTAGCCACCCTTGATAACAGCTTTGCACACTCTTGGCATTCTCTCTACCAGCTTCACCTGGAATGCTTTTCCAACAGTCTTGAAGGAGTTCGCACATATGTTGGCTGCTTTTCCTACACTCTGCAGTCCAACTCATCCCAAACCATCTCAATTGGGTTGAGGTCGGATGATTGTGGAGGCCAGGTCATCTAATGCAGCACTCCATCACTCTCCTTCTTGGTCAAATAGCCCTTACAGAGCTTGGAGGTGTGTTGGGTCATTTGTCCTGTTGAAAAAGAAATGATAGTCTCACTAAGCGCAAACCATATGGGATGGCGTATCGTTGCAGAATGCTGTAGTAGCCATGCTGGTTAAGTGTGCCTTGAATTCTAAATAAATCACTGACAGTGTCACCAGCAAAGCACACCATCACACCACCTCCTCCATGCTTCACGGTGGGAACCACACATACGGAGATCATCTGTTCACCTACTCTGCGTCTCACACAGACACGGCGGTTGGAACCAAAAATCTTCTTATTGGTGTCCTTTAGTAGTGGTTTCCCTGCAGCAATTCGACCATAAAGGCCTGATTCACGCAGTCTCCTCTGAACAGTTGAGGTTGAGATGTGTCTGTTACTCGAACTCTGTGAAGCATTTATTTGGCCTGCAATCTGATGTGCAGTTAACTCTAATGAACTTATCCTCTGCAGCAGAGGAAGCTCTTCCTTTCCTGTGGCAGTCCTCATGAGAGCCAGTTTCATCATAGCACTTGATGGTTTTTGCGAAGTTGTAAACAACAGCCAATTCCAGGACATAGACATGTCTTATATGGGCAGAAAACTGAAATTGTTGTTAATCTAACTGCAGTGTCACATTTACAGTAGCTATTACAACAACAAAAATACCATGCTATTGTTTGAGGATAGTGCACTACAACAAAACACTTATCACGGCAGCTGGTTTGATGCATTCACCTCTGAAGGTAAATAATGTACTTACATTCAGTAATCTTGCTCTGATTTGTCATCCTGATTTGTAATCCAGCCAGCTAGATGTGTGAAGGTTAGTGTATTTTCTGTAGGGAAGCTAATGATCCATCATGTATGACATTCCTGGGAGTGTGTTAACTTAAATTTTTTATTATCATAGCATTTTTGTATGTTCTCTATAGTTATGTACTTGAAAATGTATAAATTGACCAATTCGGAACATTTGTGCAAACTCCTGTCAGACTTGATACAAAATGTTGTGTAGTGATGTAATTCTTCACTGGATCAGTCTGAAACTGTGCACGCACACTGCTGCCATCTTGTGGACAACATCTAAATTACACCTAAAATCCTATCTCAATGTATGGCCTTTCTCTTGCATTTCATAGATGATGAAAAAAAAGAGAACGCATGTTTTTTTCTTTGTATTATCTATTACCAGATCTAATGTGTTAGATTCTCCTACATTCATTTAACATTTCCACAAACTTCAGTGTTTCCTTTCAAATGTTATCAAGAAAATGTATATTCTTGCTTCAGGTCCTGAGCAACAGACAGTTAGATTTGGGTATGTTATTTTAGGCGAACATTTAAAAAAGGGTCCGATCCTTAAGAAGTTTTAATTAAATTAAAATTAATGATGGACTGTCGTTTCTCTTTGCTTATTTGAGCTGTTCTTGCCATAGTATGGACTTGGTCTTATACCACCCCTAGCTTGTCACAACTGATTGGCTCAAACGCATTAAGAAGGAATGAAATTCCACAAATTAACAAGGCACACCTGTTAATTGGAATGCATTCCAGGTGACTACCTCATGAAGCTGGTTGAGAAAATGCCAAGCGTGTACACAGCTGTCAACAAGGCAAAGGGTAGCTACTTTGAAGAATCTCGAATATAAAATATATTTTTATTTGTTTAACAATTTTTTGGGTTAACACATGATTCCATGTGTTATTTCATAGTTTTGATGTCTTCGTTATTATTATACAATGTAGAAAATAGTACAAATAAAGAAAAACCCTTGAATGAGTTGGTGTGTCCAAACTTTTGACTGGTACTGTACACTATATATACAAAATTATGTGAACACCCCTTCAAATTAGTGGATTAGGCTATTTCAGCCACACCCGTTGCTGACTGGTGTATAAAATAGAGCACACAGCCATGCAATCTCCATAGATAAACATTGGCAGTAAACTGGCCTTTCTAAAGAGCTCAGTGACTTTCAACCTGGCACTGTCATAGGATGCCACCTTTCCAACAAGTCAGTTTGTCAAATTTCTGCCCTGCTAGAGCTGCCCCGGTCAAAGTGCTGTTAATGTGAAGTGGAAACGTCTAGGAGCAACAACGGCTCAGCCGCAAAGTGGTAGGCCACACAAGCTCACATAACAGGACCGCCGAGTGCTGAAGCGCATAGCGCGTAAAAATCATCTGTCCTCGGTTGCAACACTCACTACCGAGTTCCAAACTGCCTCTGGAAGCAACGTCAGGACAATAACTGTTTGTCGGGAGCTTCATGATATGGTTTTCCATGGCCGAGCAGCTGCACACAAGCCTAAGATCACCATGCTCAATGCCAAGTATCGGCTGGAGGGATGTAAAGCTTGCCGCCATTGGACTGGAGCAGTGGAAACGCGTTCTCTGGAGTGATGAATCACGCTTTACCGTCTGGGTTAGCAGATGCCAGGAGAACGCTGCTTGCCCGAATGCATAGTGTCAACTGTAAAGTTTGGTGGAGGAGGAATAATGGTCTGGGGCTGTATTTCATGGTTCGGGCTTGGCCCCTTAGTTGCCGTGAAGGGAAATCTTAATGCTACAGCATACAATGACGTTCTGATTCTGTGCTTCCAGCTTTGTGGCAACAGTTTGGGGAAGGCCCTTTCCTATTTCAGCATTACAATGCCCCCGTGCACAAAGCGAGGTCCATACAGAAATGAGCTGTTGAGATCGGTGTGGAAGAACTTGACTGGCCTGCAGAGAGCCCTGACCTCAACCCCATCAAACACCTTTGGGATGAATTGGAACGCCAACTGCAAGCGAGGCCTAATCGTCCTACATCAGTGCCCAAATTCACTAATGCTCTTGTGGCTGAATGGAAGCAAGTCCCCGCAGCGATGTTCCAACATCTAGTGGAAAGCCTTGCCAGAAGAGTGGAGGCTGTTATAGCAGCAAAGGGGAGACCAACTCCATATTAATGCTCATGATTTTGGAATGAGATGTTCGACGAGCAGATGTCCATATACTTTTGGTCATGTAGTGTATACTGTATGAATAAAGTCCTATGGGAGACCAGTATGGAGCCCATGAAGTTGGGCCGTGTTCCATCATTCACTCTAAACCTTATCTAAAGGGCTTTGATGAACTCAAGCCAAACGATGAGTCCTGTGACCGCCATCTGTCTGTCTGTGTATGCATATTTACCAAACAGTGAAGAAGAAGACATGCCTTAGCCTTTAAAGAAAGACCTCTAAATTTAAACCTCACATTCATTTAATTGTCTAAATATGTGATGTTGTGTAGTGAAGAAGATAGACTTCCTGTTTTTCTCTTTCTTGTGTGTCATCTGGAGCGAGTCTTCCTGTTTTTCTCTTTGTCATCTGGAGCGAGACTTCAGGCTACATTTGATAGTGGACGGGACATATTGATGGTGTGTGACAAAATAATCAAAGTTTATTTGGATTTTTATGTGTTTTGAGTGTTAAGTGCTGTCATCAGATCAGTTTGGTCTAGGGGTAGGGATTTAAAGGTATTGTTGCACACCTTGTTTATGGTCATGTGGGAACTCACCCTGTTTATGGTCATGTGGGAACTCACCCTGTTTATGGTCATGTGGGAACTCACCCTGTTTATGGTCATGTGGGAACTCACCCTGTTTATGGTCATGTGGGAACTCACCCTGTTTATGGTCATGTGGGAACTCACCTTGTTTATGGTCATGTGGGAACTCACCCTGTTTATGGTCATGTGGGAACTCACCCTGTTTATGGTCATGTGGGAACTCACCCTGTTTATGGTCTTGTGGGAACTCACCCTGTTTATGGTCTTGTGGGAACTCACCCTGTTTATGGTCTTGTGGGAACTCACCCTGTTTATGGTCATGTGGGAACTCACCCTGTTTATGGTCATGTGGGAACTCACCCTGTTTATGGTCTTGTGGGAACTCACCCTGTTTATGGTCTTGTGGGAACTCACCCTGTTTATGGTCTTGTGGGAACTCACCCTGTTTATGGTCTTGTGGGAACTCACCCTGTTTATGGTCTTGTGGGAACTCACCCTGTTTATGGTCTTGTGGGAACTCACCCTGTTTATGGTCTTGTGGGAACTCACCCTGTTTATGGTCATGTGGGAACTCACCCTGTTTATGGTCTTGTGGGAACTCACCCTGTTTATGGTCTTGTGGGAACTCACCCTGTTTATGGTCATGTGGGAACTCACGTAGAACGCCACGTGTCAGTGTTTGTTGCATTTGAATTTAGATGCTCGCCACCGACATGGTTTGGAACAGTTTGTAAGAGGAGTACGCTATAACTTGAATGGTTTTCTGTGAACATTAACATAAAAAAAATGTACGATTATGCAAAATGTGAAACAGATTTTTTTTTTATATCTCCAAAGCAAGGACTAAAAACATTCACAAAATACCTTTTTAGTGTCTCTCTCTTAAATTGAAATGTTTTTAACAAAGTATTTCAAAAGGGAAACGTTTGGTTGTGTCACGTATCAAAACCCTGAGAACCAGAAGCTATTTTTTTACAACAGAGCAATAGAGCAAAAAAAAGGTATGGGCAGTATGATAGTGAGAACATATTAAATGAATTATAAGAGGCTAAGAGTTCAATGTTTACCGGATAAGGATGTGTTGTCGCATCAGTCAAGTCAAAAAGTTGATTTAAAGTTCACAACCCACTTCAGAAGATTAAAAAAAGAGGAAGAAAACAAAGTAGAAAAAAGGGAAGGGGGGAAAAAGGTGAACAATATCAGCAACAGTTGAAAAAAATGGATAGTCCATAATTAATGTGTCTTCCTAACCCTTGAACCCCCCCCCTCCCCCCCCTTCCACAGTGTTCCGATAGGGCACTGGACCGAGCCACACCATGAAGACCCAGAAGGCCGGGGACCCCGGGGGCCAGACGCCAAGCTCTCCTTCCCCACGCCAACGGATGTCTGGTTTCAGCCTGCGGGGTCGGAAGAAGGAGGGCCTGATCCGCGGGGAGCTACGCATCCGCTCCATGCCAGGAGCCTTCCTGGTGCTGGGGGTCATCGTGGTGGTGGTGGGCACGGCCCTGGCAGTGGCTGGGTACTGGCCCTACCGGACCCAGCGTTCCCAGCTGCTAGGAGTTGGACAACAAGGCTCTGGTTCTGTAGACGGGGCAGGAGGAGTTAGAGGTGGGGGTGTCTCTGAACCCCAGTCATCCGGTTGGAGCCTGGGGGCTAAGAGCCTGCTGACCACGGCCAGTCTGATCCACAGTGAACGGATGAAGCTCCTGGGACCAGTCATCATGGGCGTGGGGCTGTTCATCCTCATCTGTGCCAACACGGTGCTGTACGAGAACCGCGACAGGGAGACCCAGATGCTGCTGGCCCAGATGCGGAGCGTCATCTGTTCGGTGTCGGCGGCCATGCCCTCGGCCGACCTCTCAGACATGGCAGCAGCCAACTCCATGGCCAGACACTACCAGTGGGTGAGCAGTCTGCCTGCCACCCACCTTAACATCCTCTATCTGCAGCAGCTAGCCAGCTCAGAGCCCCTGCTGCAGACGACCAGAGACAGCAGAGAGGAGGAGAGGGCAACTGACCGTATGTACCAGCAGGCCACCGTACAGACGGAGGCTCTACACCACCAGGACTCAGCCTCCACCCCTTCCCTCCACTCCTCCCACTCCAACTCATGCAACTCCAGCAAGATGGGCTTCAACACGGGGAGGGCCGGTGGTGGTGGTGGGCCAAGGGTACGGGGCTTCAGCCCGGACCCCCAGCCCGCTCACCTCTTTAAGCTCAACAACTGTCTGTTGTCAGCCAGCTCCATGTCTACTCTTGGAGGGGATGACTGGGAGAGGTCGGAGGTCACGGCCACGCTGCCCAGGCGCTCCCACAGTCTGAGCTACAGGACTAACCCCGGCCCTCACGGGCCCCAGACTGTAATACGTCTACAGGAAGGGGCCATGCGACCCGGGGGACCTGGGGCAGACCCACAGAGAGTGCGGAGTGAGCCCAGCTCAGACGTGTGTGTGAACATGATTGGGTGTGGCGGTGTGGAGCCCCCGGAGCTCACCCCCATAGAGGAGCAGAGGCACTGCAGCTGGCCCCGGTTAGACCTGGGCTGTGCCCGCAGGTACCTGAAGCTGGACAATAAGGAGGACTCGGTGGACAGACTGCTAGACCAGTTGGAGCAGCAGTGTTCTCAGTGGGATAACAGTTTCGGCTCAGGGCCTTTCCAGTGAGAGCCAGTAAAGGTCCCATATCTCAATAAGGCCCCATATCTCAATATGGCCCCATATCAGGGTCCTCTGTCTGTTTTTAAAAAGCAGCTTATGAAGAAAGATCCTCATGGATGCTGATATATCCACTACCAGGAGTAGGAGCTTTTTTCCATTGGATCATAATTTTGCACTGTTTTCACTGACTCCTGAAACCGAGAAGGGAGGCTATAACAGAAACCGTTCTAGTGAAATCCAGTTTATGTATGAAGCTGATTTCCTCTCTCTTGGGATACACAGTACAAGTGTTGAGCGGCTTCCAATCTAAAGATACAAACCTTTAGAAACCTTGTTTCTCGGACTTCCCGTGGCGTGGATATATAAACACAAGTGTTGGAGGACTGCAGATGAATTGGATCAGTTTGGCAGACATCATTATTTAAGAGGGGAACAATACACAGACTGTCAAATATGAGTTTGAAAGATTTGCCAGTCTGTTTACTGGGTGGCAGTTAGGCTTGGCATTTGGTAGTAATGTGGAAGAATCAATTTGTCTTTCATTGCCAAAGCGTTGCTTGTTTTCAGGACACAGCAAAGCACATCCGAATGTGGGAGGTAGAAAGACATTCTAATGAGGGACTGTCTTCACTTTGCAATCAATTTAAAAACCAAACAACTGTAACCTGGTGAGCGACAGATGTGCTAATGATAACAGCTAGTCAAATAATATATATGTCCGTAGGAGACCAAGCAGGTGCATGATGACAGAGATGTGTAATCTACATAGTTATGCAGAATAAGGGTTCAATTGGCTGTGTATCAGAACAAGAGAGAGTTAATGATAGGTTGTTTAACACTTTATTTAAATGGTACGTACATAAGGACTTCATAACACATGAATAAACAGTACATAAGCATTTATTAAGTATTATGTATGGCTTATGAATGTGTAATAAATCCCTTATGTAGGTACCCTTCAACTACTATGTTGTCCGTTTGCTGTAGTTCTATTGGTTATTTCCAAGGCTGTGTACCAAATGACACCCTATTCCCTATTTAGTGCACTACTTTTGACCAGCACTCATAGGGCTCTGGTCAAAAGTAGTGTTCTGTATAGGGCAGTGCTTTCCAACCCTGTTCCTGGAGAGTTACCGTCCAGTAGGTTTTAACTCCAACCCTGTTCCTGGAGAGATACCCTCCAGTAGGTTTTCACTCCAACCCTGTTCCTGGAGAGTTACCCTCCAGTAGGTTTTAACTCCAACCCTGTTCCTGGAGAGATACCCTCCAGTAGGTTTTCACTCCAACCCTAATCTAGTGTACCGGATTCTAAGAATTAGCTGGTTGATAAGGTGAATCAGGTTAGTTACAACTGGGGTTGGAGCAAAAACCTACAGCAGGGTATCTCTCCAGGAACAGGGTTGGAGTTAAAACCTACAGGAGGGTCTCTCTCCAGGAACAGGGTTGGAGTTAAAACCTACAGGACGGTAGCTCTCCAGGAACAGGGTTGGAGTTAAAACCTACAGGAGGGTATCTCTCCAGGAACAGGGTTGGAGTTAAAACCTACAGGAGGGTTTCTCTCCAGGAACAGGGTTGGAGTTAAAACCAACTGGACGGTAGCTCTCCAGGAACAGGGTTGGAGTTAAAACCTACAGGATGGTAGCTCTCCAGGAACAGGGTTGGAGTTAAAACCTACTGGACGGTAGCTCTCCAGGAACAGGGTTGGAGTTAAAACCTACTGGACGGTAACTCTCCAGGAACAGGGTTGGAGTTAAAACCTACTGGAGGGTAACTCTCCAGGAACAGGGTTGGAGTTAAAACCTACTGGAGGGTAACTCTCCAGGAACAGGGCTGGAGTTAAAACCTACTGGACGGTAGCTCTCCAGGAACAGGGTTGGAGTTAAAACCTACTGGAGGGTAACTCTCCAGGAACAGGGTTGGAGTTAAAACCTACTGGACGGTATCTCTCCAGGAACAGGGTTGGAGTTAAAACCTACAGGACGGTAGCTCTCCAGGAACAGGGTTGGAGTTAAAACCTACTGCAGGGTAGCTCTCCAGGAACAGGGTTGGCGAGCCCTGGTATAGGGAATAGGGTGCTATTTGAGACGCAACCCCAGGTAATCAACGGTGAGGAAACCCTTCCCTTCCTCATGTCTACCATCCTGTTGATTTTCTCTCTGCCTCATCTCAGAGTGCATCTTGTGTTTGTCCCAAATGGCACCATACTCCCTACAGATGTAGTGTACTGCTTTTGACCAGCGCTCATAGGGGTTAAAAGTAGTGTTCTATATAGGGAATAGGGTGCCATTTGGGATGCAGACTTAGTGTTTACGAGGAGGGGTCAAGCCTTCCTCCGTCCAATACAGGTGAGGGAATGGAGGACAGACCAGTCAGTGTCGACGCTGTCTGTCTCTGATTTAGTGGAATGAAATGGTCAGTGTTTTTGCATGCAGTTGGGTTGTGTGGGGCTACGTGATTAAGAAATGTCTGGTTCACTAGAGGACAAGACCCCCCCCCCCCACACACACACACACACACACTGGCTGATGTGGAGAGAAGGCTCCACTGTGTTTGCAATGCCACAGTCTCTCTCTTTCTCTCTCTTGTCAGTGTTGCCTGTTTTGTATGGCATGTCAGTGTGACAATTTGTGTGTTCTAAATGTACAGTATTAACAAGCAATATCAGTAGGTCTGCCAGAACAATTATTGTCTGTGTCTGGCCCTGTAGACCCACATACCAAGACAAAGCTTTAAAAAAAAAAATGAAAAAAATTCCTTGTGTTTCCTTTGTTCAACTTGGGTTATTTGTGGCATCACTGTTTCTGTGCTCAACACTGATGACCCTATTCCTCACCAGACAGGGGCTATGCGTCTCATTGTTCCTCCCAGCTCGAGGATGTAAACCTGGGATGTGAAGCAACGAGCCTCCTAGCTGTCCCCAGGCCGGTCCCAAAACACCGCAGCCAATCAGCAGGCTGTACCACTACACAACGGATTCAAATGAGACCAAAAAATTGGAAGTCTGAACAACATTTTGGGATCTCTCGTATCACAATCGACTTCCTCCACTACTATTACTTTAATCTGTGATAAAGACTTTGACAGGGGACATCCTCGGAGTTAGATAACAGTCACCTACATTTACAAAACCACAAGTTCCTCCTCTGTGTAGATCAGCTCTCACATCATGGCTTCCTGTTGGTGCAGTCCTCTTGAGGGGTGGAGAGGAAGGAGAAATTCCCAGGTCGTAATTATTCTAAGCAGCGCTCCTCTACCAGGCCAACTCCCCCCCCCCCCCCCCCCCCCCCCCCCCCCATTTATTAGATTTTATGGTTCCTTCCGAGCAGGTATGCAGTCTCTCGTGATCTTTTCTCATTTAATTTGTTGTTTACAAGATGGCTTCTGCGATTCTAACAGCTCGTAAAGCTAGCAGGCAAGACCCAGGGCCCTCTCCTGCCAAAATCACAAGGAGGTGGAGGATTACATATGTGGGAGGGGGTAGGGGGGCATGGGGGTGAGAGTTACATCACCAAAAAGCCAATGGCAATTGTGCTGGCCCACTTTCCACGTTCTGTTTATCTGCTAAGCTATCTGTCACTCCAGTTGGAAGGATTTATGTACGGTGCAATGCCAGCAAGAATATTGTGAACCGTCCATAAGATGATTTGTCCGGTGAAGATGCTGTAAATTGTCTTCCATTGGCAGAAGGTGCTGCCCCATTACTACCTCTGATGCATTAGCATCTGGCAAGCAGAGATTAACCAGCATACGTCCCAAATGGCACCCTATTCCCTATATAGTGCACTACTTTAGACCAGAGCCTGTTCCCTATATAGTACACTACTTTAGACCAGAGCCCTATTCCCTATATAGTGCAAGAGTGCACTTGTTTTGACAAGGGCCCATATGGCTCTGGTCAAAAGTAGTGCACTATGTAGGGGTTAGATTGCCATTTGGGACGCACACCCATGTCTCTGGCCATCTGCAGTCAACATGATGTCAGGGGTTAAAGGTCAAGAGCAATCTGAGGCATCGGTCTATCACCTTTTCAGCGGATTAGTCACAGACGATGCTACTTAAAATGCTCTCCAAAGTCCTCAGTCATTCTCTCCTTTAGTATTATCTAGTTATCATGTTAGACCAAACTACAGCAACTTATGTAACCCTGTGGGTGATCAGGGTTTTGTGATTTAGAGAGAAAGCTGAAATGTGTGGAGGAGTATTTAGAAACACGACTGAAATGTTGTTGAGTACTTTCTAAAGTCTGTTGGAATAATGAGTACAGACTTAGTCAACTCGGTATTAACTTAGCTATAACTAGGTATTAACTTAGTTATATCTCGCTATAACTAGGTATTAATTTAGTTATAACTCGGTATTAGCTTAGCTATAACTAGGTATTAACTTAGCTATAACTCGCTATTAACTTAGCTATAACTAGGTATTCATTTAGTTATAACTCGGTATTAACTTAGTGTCGTGACGTTGTATTAGTTAATGTGGCGACTGTTGCTCATCGAATGATTACAAGTTTCTAATTACGTGATTAACTGAATCAAGCAATTATTAACTCATTAACCTGGGGCACCATGGGAAAACTAGTTTTTATTGAGTTTCTATTTCCCAAATTAACTCAAAGAATATCAGAATATCGATTTTACCACAGCCGCTAATTAACCAGTTGCCTCTAACAGTCTCGTTCTGAACGTCGTATAGCCCGGGATTCTGCACGGACCCGGGTCTCACTAATGAATTCGCACCACACCAGTCTTAGTTGAATGTTTATTTACTAAAAAGCTAAAATGATGATAAAAGATACACATACACAAAAACACATTCTAGGCTATTGATTAGAACTTAGTATAACGGGCCAACACACTAGGGCACGTGTTACCCAAAATGGGGATTTAAAAGAGAGAGAAAGAGAGAAACTACACAAGAGGAATATACATTTGGGTGAAATTGTCAGCTATGCTCATTCTAACCCTAGCCTTGCCCCAAACTGCCGCTGTTATGAGTCAGAATATAATGATGTTATTACTTGTGGAAGGTCTCCGTGGATTTTCCCGCGTGGACCGTTCAAGCTGCTCAATGACGCATTTCTCCTGCGCACCTCTCTAGGTGTCCTCACGACACGATGTCCGTGTCCTTTGGCTTTACTGGCCTGTTCCTTTGTCCTCGCTCTGGAAGGGGTCTTCGGAGGACAGATAGCTCTGTAGCTCAGAGCTCACAGCGTAAAGATGAAAGAGTGTAGATACCACGATTCGATGGGGAGTGGAGGCTAGGTGGTTCGGCTTGAATACACCCGCTTAGACACGCTACTCATCCGTAGCTTGGGTAGAAAAAGATTTCTTTGTCTTCAACTTGTTGCGTTTTGGATTCGTAGACCTTTGGCTGCAGCTCGGGTCACTTAGTCATATCTGTTAATTCTGCACTCACAGGTTTTATACCCTCGGGTCAGAAGTGGGCGTAACCGCCTTCAGGGCAATTCTCTGGGCGTACCAGGTTTAAGGGGCAAGGTATAGATTTTACTCAAATACAATTTTAGACAACTAACTTCACATTTCATCTCTACCGAAACATTCTCTTTGATTTGGACATTTTCCACACAACGTACAATGTATAAACATCAAGCATATACGAGGAAAACTCTTAACGTTACAATGTTTTCATAATAACGTCATCTATTAACCTTTAATAACAAAACAAAAATGACATACATTTTCATATTCCATCTATCGTCATGACCACCATTGTAGTTGACGGAAACCATTGTTCCAAAGTCCCTTTATTGCATGTTTAAAGTTCTGAGGCTGGTTCTCCATAGTGAGAGGGAATGTTTTCTGTGGCCTCAGAATTAACATGGGTGTGAGGGGTCATAAAACCCCCACATCTTCAGACCCCTATATCTCTCCTCATCTGTTGGGGTTGAGAGATAATCTGTAGGGTTGTGGTCTCCTGTAACCTGACCTGATCAGGACAGTCATGACATTAGTTATAACTCGGTATTAACTTTTAGACATTAAATGCTGGTGGGTGGGGAGGACATGTCGCCCAACCCAACAGAACTTTGCAATTAGTGTAATGTGTGTGTGAGGGAGTTGAGTAAACGACTTCAAGCCGGTTTTAATTGTGTTTTACTGCAGTCACTCCCAGAGGCACAGTCTCGTTGGCCTGAACGCAGGAGTCAATGGGATCCAGGTGTGGATACAACACAATGCTTTCAAGGGATACTAATTTACCAAAGGACTGGAGAGACCAACAGGCAGGGATGAGAATGAATATGTGAAAATGGAAGAGTTTTGGGGGGAAAAGCTTGACACAGACTGCATTGTGTCCCTGAACTAATCCCCCAGGAGTGGTTCATTTAAAAATAAGCTTTCAGTGAGCATTGCTGTGTGTCCCAAAAAGCATCCTGTTCCCTACATACTGTAGTGCACTACTTTTGACCAACTGGTGCACTATATAGGGAATATGGTACAATTTGGGACTCAACCCATGCCATTCCACCTATCCGAAACTACGCAAAGCTGCCCGTCAGATCAGGCTTGAGGGTGTCAGTGGAGAGCTGATGGGGTTTCTGTTCCTGCTGTAAAAAAAAATCTTCATTCCTCTCCAGCAGGCACTTCAAGTCACCCGGCTACTTCTAGTGAATCTGAACTGAAACCCAGGAGATTTTACAGGCTTTCCAATGAGGTAGAGACGGATTAACGACAATGTGGTGATTTATGGACAATGTTTGCTTCCAACAATAGAGGCAAACTCTGCAGAGACTCAGTGGACGTCCAAAATGGCAGCCTATTCCCTATATAGTGCACTACTTTAAAAGTAGTGCACTATATAGGGAATAGGGTGTAATTTGGGATGCAGCCAGAGTATCTAAAAGGCATTACAGCATTATTCAGACATGGTGGGAGATTATCTGCATGTGATTAACATGCTCAATTACAATATGTTCTGTAGGGCCATTATCCCAGTCTCTACGGTAACCTAGTAGGGCCATTATCCCAGTCTCTACAGTAGCCTAGTAGGGCCATTATCCCAGTCTCTACGGTAGCCTAGTAGGGCCATTATCCCAGTCTCTACGGTAGCCTAGTAGGGCCATTATCCCAGTCTCTACGGTAGCCTAGTAGGGCCATTATCACAGTCTCTACGGTAGCCTAGTAGGGCCATTATCACAGTCTCTACGGTAGCCTAGTAGGGCCATTATCCCAGTCTCTACGGTAGCCTAGTAGGGCCATTATCCCAGTCTCTACGGTAGCCTAGTAGGGCCATTATCCCAGTCTCTACAGTAGCCTAGTAGGGCCATTATCCCAGTCTCTACGGTAGCCTAGTAGGGCCATTATCCCAGTCTCTACGGTAGCCTAGTAGGGCCATTATCACAGTCTCTACGGTAGCCTAGTAGGGCCATTATCCCAGTCTCTACGGTAGCCTAGTAGGGCCATTATCCCAGTCTCTACGGTAGCCTAGTAGGGCCATTATCCCAGTCTCTACGGTAGCCTAGTAGGGCCATTATCACAGTCTCTACGGTAGCCTAGTAGGGCCATTATCCCAGTCTCTACGGTAGCCTAGTAGGGCCATTATCCCAGTCTCTAAGGTAGCTTATGCTGCAGTTCATTCTCTGTTATGTGATTTTAAATGTGATTTTTTTCCAATTATACAACAGCATGCAGTGAAGCAACTGAGGTAAAGGACTTATATGTTAATATATGGTTGAGTTGTAGATTCCAGAGCAATTCTTTACACTCACAAATGGATCATGGTTTACTGGTAATAATGAGTCAGAGTAATAATGGTTTTAGTATGGATGACAGTACACAATGCCTTCTCCCCTTGTTATTTGTAGCAGTGGCTCACTCGGTTCATGGAATAACCACTCATTGTCATTCAGTAAAAGGGTGGCTTTTAGGACCTAAGGGTTCACAGTGATGTTAGGGAGCGATCGAAATGTACACATTTGTCACCCCGGAGGAAAATGGGGGAGGGTACTGTTTTTTCAATTTCAGTTAGAGGAAGGGTTTATAATTGATTAAATGCCATATTGCTCAGGGTTTGAGAATGAGTTGCTTATTATGTCCCGATGATGCCCCTCATCCCTGATTCTCTGCTGGGCGTTCTATATCAAGTAAGCATAGTTTGGTCTCAATCGAATCATCCATAACCTATATTATAGGTTATACGCAAAGCATAGTCGGAGAAGCACAGGGAAAAGTTATATTTCTAAGAAAATGTACTTCCTTCCTGAGTTTTTTTGCACTGCTGGGATGATGTATATAAAACTAGGCTACACTGCATTACACACTGCAATGGACAGGCTATCATGAGCCCTGGCCTTCCCTGCTCTTACTGATGGAAACCATTTTGTGCTTCCTAACCAATGGCTGTGCTGTGTACACTGGCACTTCAGGAAGCGAGTCAAAGGCTTCTTCCAAAAATATTTTTTTATTTGTCAAAAATATGCAATATCTGTGTGCATGGACTAGGCCTACTGGTGTCCTGTTCAGTTTGAGGGAGGACTAGGCCTACTGGTGTCCTGTTCAGTTTGATGGAGGACTAGGCCTACTGGTGTCCTGTTCAGTTTGATGGAGGACTAGGCCTACTGGTGTCCTGTTCAGTTTGATGGAGGACTAGGCCTACTGGTGTCCTGTTCAGTTTGAGGGAGGACTAGGCCTACTGGTGTCCTGTTCAGTTTGATGGAGGACTAGGCCTACTGGTGTCCTGTTCAGTTTGATGGAGGACTAGGCCTACTGGTGTCCTGTTCAGTTTGAAGGAGGACTAGGCCTACTGGTGTCCTGTTCAGTTTGAAGGAGGACTAGGCCTACTGGTGTCCTGTTCAGTTTGAAGGAGGACTAGGCCTACTGGTGTCCTGGTCAGTTTGATGGATGACTAGGCCTACTGGTGTCCTGTTCAGTTTGAGGGATGACTAGGCCTACTGGTGTCCTGTTCAGTTTGATGGAGGACTAGGCCTACTGGTGTCCTGTTCAGTTTGAGGGAGGACTAGGCCTACTGGTGTCCTGGTCAGTTTGATGGATGACTAGGCCTACTGGTGTCCTGTTCAGTTTGAGGGAGGACTAGGCCTACTGGTGTCCTGTTCAGTTTGAGGGAGGACTAGGCCTACTGGTGTCCTGGTCAGTTTGAGGGAGGACTAGGCCTACTGGTGTCCTGTTCAGTTTGAGGGAGGACTAGGCCTACTGGTGTCCTGTTCAGTTTGAGGGAGGACTAGGCCTACTGGTGTCCTGTTCAGTTTGAGGGAGGACTAGGCCTACTGGTGTCCTGTTCAGTTTGAGGGAGGACTAGGCCTACTGGTGTCCTGTTCAGTTTGAGGGAGGACTAGGCCTACTGGTGTCCTGTTCAGTTTGAGGGAGGACTAGGCCTACTGGTGTCCTGTTCAGTTTGAGGGAGGACTAGGCCTACTGGTGTCCTGTTCAGTTTGAGGGAGGACTAGGCCTACTGGTGTCCTGTTCAGTTTGAGGGAGGACTAGGCCTACTGGTGTCCTGTTCAGTTTGAGGGAGGACTAGGCCTACTGATGTCCTGTTCAGTTTGAAGGAGGACTAGGCCTACTGGTGTCCTGTTCAGTTTGAGGGAGGACTAGGCCTACTGGTGTCCTGTTCAGTTTGATGGATGACTAGGCCTACTGGTGTCCTGTTCAGTTTGAAGGAGGACTAGGCCTACTGGTGTCCTGTTCAGTTTGAAGGAGGACTAGGCCTACTGGTGTCCTGTTCAGTTTGAAGGAGGACTAGGCCTACTGGTGTCCTGTTCAGTTTGAAGGAGGACTAGGCCTACTGGTGTCCTGTTCAGTTTGATGGAGGACTAGGCCTACTGGTGTCCTGTTCAGTTTGAAGGAGGACTAGGACTACTGGTGTCCTGTTCAGTTTGAAGGAGGACTAGGCCTACTGGTGTCCTGTTCAGTTTGAAGGAGGACTAGGCCTACTGGTGTCCTGTTCAGTTTGAAGGAGGACTAGGCCTACTGGTGTCCTGTTCAGTTTGATGGAGGACTAGGCCTACTGGTGTCCTGTTCAGTTTGAAGGAGGACTAGGACTACTGGTGTCCTGTTCAGTTTGAGGGAGGACTAGGCCTACTGGTATCCTGTTCAGTTTGAAGGAGGACTAGGCCTACTGGTGCCCTGTTCAGTTTGAGGAAGAGCTTGAAGATGAGAAGGAGGACCAGAGGTAAGCTTGCTACTCCTATAATTTATTTGAATAAAAACAATATATTTTGTTGCCCATAATGAAGATATTTATCCGAGTTATTGACCTCATAAGCCATTATTCTAGTAATTTACATAACTTACATTACTATGATGCGGCTGCCGTGGAGGTGGACATGGGTGCTGAAAGTAGACTAATTTGAGAAGCCTAATTCATTTAAACAATCTTCATTTTACTTTGACTTGAGGCTACTAACAACAGGAGGGCTTTGTGTTGGAGCCTATTTCTTCCTTTTCAAGAAATAAAAGAGGTAGGTCTACCTGTTTGACAGACAAATTATAGTCTTCTATCCATAGATTTTTCTCAACCAATTCCAACATGCACTCCTTAAATATCTCAGTGTCAGTGGGCTTGGTGTGTTATGTTAAAACCATGGCTCGAATTGAAGGGGTATGTGAGGGTATTGATGCTTAAAGCATAGTCCTACCCCTTGTTAGCTTAAGATTTAGGAAAAAGGTAATGGACTTGATTATATAAAACAGTCTATGACGACGCTTAAGTCTGCTATGTTTTATGCAACAACAACAAAAAAGCTGTAAACAATTCCGGGGGAAAGATGTGACTCCGATGCATATGGGATATCTTTGGTCTGTCTCTATGACATTCAGAGGCTGCGCTACAAGTTAGAAGTTTTAATGCCACATGCATAACAGGCTATTAAACAACATACTAAGTCTAAATGAATCAGGAGCTGGCCAGGTAGCCTTACCTAGACTGTATTATTAGTGGTATTTCTCGGCTATAGCCTGCCATTTAAGAAATACATCGTGACACGCTACAGGCTGGCAAGGAGCGCTCAGCACATCAACAACAACACTTCAACTAGCATTTCAACAACAACAACAACAGCACATCAACACAACACTTCAATAACATGCCTATACATTTAGGCTGTCTATATATCGCATTTAGGCTGTATAAAATGAAATGTAAAAAAGAATGACTTAGAGTTAAATAATAATGAAACAAAAAATGCCTTATTAGGCTATACAGTCATTAATGAGTGTCTTATTAGGCTAGACAGTCATTCTACAGTGTCTTATTAGGCTATACAGACATTAATGAGTGTCTTATTAGGCTATATAGTCATTCATGAGTGTCTTATTAGGCTATACAGACATTCTACATTGTCTTATTAGGCTAGCCAGACATTCTACATTGTCTTATTAGGCTATACAGTCATTCATGAGTGTCTTATTAGGCTAGACAGACATTCCACATTGCCTTATTAGGCTAGACAGACATTCATGAGTGTCTTATTAGGCTAGACAGACATTCTACATTGTCTTATTAGGCTAGCCAGACATTCTACATTGTCTTATTAGGCTAGACAGACATTCTACAGTGCCTTTGAATTCACTTTTAGAAACAGGAGTTTGGCCAGTCTTTGGTTTGAGGATCATGTGGTGAGCTATGCATGCCTTGGTTGTTAATTTAGCCTAGCAGATGCTCTTATATCCCCATGCCCTGATCACAGTCCACACAAATCTATTTTGTAACAACAATATCATGGAATGAAATAGAATACATTAGACAATGATAGTTTCCCCAAGTGAAAAAAAAGGTGCATATAGACATCCCTAATGATATACGGCTGCTGTGTTAAACAACAAATGTATTTTTGAATTCATTGATGATCAGATGGTTCATTTGTGACTCGTTCTGTTGTGGGGGGGGTTTTCTCTCCTTTTTTTTTATTTAAAAAAAAATATTTTTTACAGTTAATAGAAAACCTTAGCAGTGTTTCCAAACTTAGACTATCCTCTTCTTTTTAACAACAGCCTGTATAGAAATCAACACGTATCCGGTGCTGTAGCATGCGCTCATTTGTTGTCATGCTCTGTTGTGGTATTAAAAAAAGATTCTGCTTGTCTCCAGTCGTGGAAAATTATGTAGAACTGCATGAAATGGATTTATAAAAGGCTTCCCCCCCCCCCCCCCCCCCTGACCACAAATAATAGATTCATCCAGTGCTGTTACTATAATGGAGATCTTTTCACCCCTACCTTTTTGTCCGTGGTGGTCTGCGAATCCACAACTGTCATACAAGTCATTGCTTGTATGACAGCCAGCTGGCGCTCTTTGATGATGCGGGCCCACGCACAGGGATGCAGGGAGCCTTGCAAGCTGATGACTTGGCTCACAGAAAGAGGAGAGTCACTCCTGACTCCTTAGATAACAGCATGACGAATAACAGGAAAAAACATTTCCTAGTAAAAGTACAGCATCATTGTGACTAGAACTTTGGTTATGCCAACAGTCAAGCCCATCACTTGAAGCAAGCTTGGGATTAGTGATACAGATCAATAGTAAGACATTCCCCTGGCAGAGGTATTTTCTCCTGTTCCATGAGATGGGATTGTGCAGCTGTATCATAGTATTATCCCTCTTTTACTTGTTTTACTTCTCCCTGACTACACAGATGGATTTCCCTGGCAGAAATAACTTACAGTATACTCCAGGGTTTCCCAAACTCAGTTTCCAAAACTCAGTCCTCGGGATCCGAGAGTAAGGTAGAGAGAGAGAGAGAGAGAGAGAGAGAGAGAGAGGGGAGTATACCAGCATTTCCCAAAACTCAGTTCACGCGATCCCAATGTATGCATGTTTTGGTTTAATGCCCTAGCACTACACAGCTGATTCAAATAATCAACTAATCATCCAGCTTTGATAATTTGAATCAGCTGTGTAGTAGGGACCCCTTGGGATCCCGAGAACTCAGTTTGGGAAATGCTGGTATACTCCCCTCTCTCTTTCTCTCTCTACCTTGCTCTCTCCCTTTACTCTCTCTCCCTCCCCCTCTTTCTCTCTCTCCCTCCCCCTCTATTTTTGTCTCTCTCTTTCCCTCCCCCTCGCTTTCTCTCTCTCTCTCTCTCTCTCCACAGCTTGTCTCATTTTTCATGATTATCACGGAGCATCACACACTCCCCCACAGAGAGCAACTGGAGACGGCCCATGGGTGTGTGTATGTATGAGAGTGTGTGTGTGTGCGTGTATGTGAGGGGGCGAAAGAGGAGGGGGCTGGCGCTCTGCAGTGTTCTGAAACTCCTCACTGTCAAATCAGGATTCGACACAACCGACCAGCAGAAGACTCTCAGTCTTTGACTCTCTCATGCTGTAATTACCCAGGCTCCTATGCTGTCCGTTCTGATTCCATCACCTGGACTCCACCCATCAGATGACACGCTGTAATTACCCAGGCTCCCATGCTGTCTGTTCTGATTCCATCACCTGGACTCCACCCATCAGATCACACGCTGGAATTACCCAGGCTCCCATGCTGTCTGTTCTGATTCCATCACCTGGACTCCACCCATCAGATCACACGCTGTAAATACCCAGGCTCCCATGCTGTACTATGGCTTCGCCTGTCTACCGGAAGTTGATGCTTTTGCTATGCAACCTCTTGCTAGCTTGTTAGCGGAAAAAAGTACTAGCTAGACTTCGAGTGTGTTCATAAATTCAATCTGGAGTGCCAGAGTGCGCTCTGGGCATTCATAAATTCAGGTCGTTGTCAGATTGTCTGTTTGTAAATTCTGAGAGTTCTGCTCTCGGAGCGTTTAGAGTGCACACTGGACGCTCTGAGGAATAGGGTGGATCCAAGCATTCTGACCTCACAACGTCAGTCAAGCACCCAAGCTAACTGGCTAACATTGGCTAACTTGCTAGCTACTTCCAGACACAAATGGGAGAACACCTCACTCTGACCATTTGACTTGCCCTAGCAGAGCTGGTTAGGCTGTTTACATGTTATCCAGAGCGTTGGTGACTGCAACTGTGCTAATGGCAACAATTGCATTACGCTCTTTTGCCGGCGTTTACCGACACTGCCCACATTCAACGGGTGTTGAGCGTTCGTAAAGTCATCAGTTATTCGTCTGACTGTGCACTCTGGCACAGTCAGACGAAAGTGCTCTGAAATCGGAGTAGATAGCCAAAGCGAATTTACGAACACACCCAAACCACTATACCACTTAGCTAAGCTATGAACGACGTGAATAATCAAGTCAATAAACGTTGGGTAGTTAGTTAGATAGCATAAAGTAAATATACTGGTAAGTTTGATGTATTAGTAGCCAACTAACGTTACAGTAGGTAGTTAGCATACCCGGTACATACTGCTGTAAGGATATGCTAAGCGGTTCGTAAGGATAGAGTAGCTAACAAATTGTCAGCCAACATAACGTGTAACGCAACTTATTTGAAAAGTCCTTACTTTATTACATTGCTCAACATTTTCTTAACATTTGTCATAATTAGTTAAAGCAAAGAATTTGTGAAGAATTGCATTACGGGCCCTAAAAGCACGTAAATAGTGTCCATTGCTTGTATATATATATATTGTATACTTTTGTATTTTAGCGAATGTTGTACGACATCCGGGTACTTTTGACATACTATCTATATCGATACTATGACTAATAAGCGTACTACATACTCAATTTACGTCACAAATAGTATGGTTAGTGCGGTTAGAATGAGTATTCAAACACAGCTAGGGTCTTTGTCCCAAATGGCACCCTATTCCCTATTTAGTGGACTATTTCGACCAGAAGCCTATTGGGCCCTGGTCAAACACAGTGCACTATTTAGGGAATAGGGTGCCATTTGGGAAACATGCCCTTCTTTAGATGCTACAGTAGGATGTGAAGAAGGGAGGGAGACAATTCTTCTTTAGATGCTACAGTAGGATGTGAAGAAGGGAGGGAGACAGTTCTTCTTTAGATGCTACAGTAGGATGTGAAGAAGGGAGGGAGACAATTCTTCTTTAGATGCTACAGTAGGATGTGAAGAAGGGAGGGAGACAGTTCCTCTTTAGATGCTACAGTAGGATGTGAAGAAGGGAGGGAGACAGTTCTTCTTTAGATGCTACAGTAGGATGTGAAGAAGGGAGGGAGACAGTTCCTCTTTAGATGCTACAGTAGGATGTGAAGAAGGGAGGGAGACAGTTCCTCTTTAGATGCTACAGTAGGATGTGAAGAAGGGAGGGAGACAGTTCTTCTTTAGATGCTACAGTAGGATGTGAAGAAGGGAGGGAGACAGTTCTTCTTTAGATGCTACAGTAGGATGTGAAGAAGGGAGGGAGACAGTTCTTCTTTAGATGCTACAGTAGGATGTGAAGAAGGGAGGGAGACAGTTCTTCTTTAGATGCTACAGTAGGATGTGAAGAAGGGAGGGAGACAATTCTTCTTTAGATGCTACAGTAGGATGTGAAGAAGGGAGGGAGACAGTTCCTCTTTAGATGCTACAGTAGGATGTGAAGAAGGGAGGGAGACAGTTCTTCTTTAGATGCTACAGTAGGATGTGAAGAAGGGAGGGAGACAGTTCCTCTTTAGATGCTACAGTAGGATGTGAAGAAGGGAGGGAGACAGTTCTTCTTTAGATGCTACAGTAGGATGTGAAGAAGGGAGGGAGACAGTTCTTCTTTAGATGCTACAGTAGGATGTGAAGAAGGGAGGGAGACAGTTCTTCTTTAGATGCTACAGTAGGATGTGAAGAAGGGAGGGAGACAGTTCCTCTTTAGATGCTACAGTAGGATGTGAAGAAGGGAGGGAGACAGTTCTTCTTTAGATGCTACAGTAGGATGTGAAGAAGGGAGGGAGACAGTTCTTCTTTAGATGCTACAGTAGGATGTGAAGAAGGGAGGGAGACAATTCTTCTTTAGATGCTACAGTAGGATGTGAAGAAGGGAGGGAGACAGTTCCTCTTTAGATGCTACAGTAGGATGTGAAGAAGGGAGGGAGACAGTTCTTCTTTAGATGCTACAGTAGGATGTGAAGAAGGGAGGGAGACAGTTCCTCTTTAGATGCTACAGTAGGATGTGAAGAAGGGAGGGAGACAGTTCTTCTTTAGATGCTACAGTAGGATGTGAAGGGAGGGAGACAGTTCCTCTTTAGATGCTACAGTAGGATGTGAAGAAGGGAGGGAGACAGTTCTTCTTTAGATGCTACAGTAGGATGTGAAGAAGGGAGGGAGACAGTTCTTCTTTAGATGCTACAGTAGGATGTGAAGAAGGGAGGGAGACAGTTCTTCTTTAGATGCTACAGTAGGATGTGAAGAAGGGAGGGAGACAGTTCTTCTTTAGATGCTACAGTAGGATGTGAAGAAGGGAGGGAGACAATTCTTCTTTAGATGCTACAGTAGGATGTGAAGAAGGGAGGGAGACAGTTCCTCTTTAGATGCTACAGTAGGATGTGAAGAAGGGAGGGAGACAGTTCTTCTTTAGATGCTACAGTAGGATGTGAAGAAGGGAGGGAGACAGTTCTTCTTTAGATGCTACAGTAGGATGTGAAGAAGGGAGGGAGACAGTTCCTCTTTAGATGCTACAGTAGGATGTGAAGAAGGGAGGGAGACAGTTCCTCTTTAGATGCTACAGTAGGATGTGAAGAAGGGAGGGAGACAGTTCTTCTTTAGATGCTACAGTAGGATGTAAAGAAGGGAGGGAGACAGTTCCTCTTTAGATGCTACAGTAGGATGTGAAGAAGGGAGGGAGACAGTTCTTCTTTAGATGCTACAGTAGGATGTGAAGAAGGGAGGGAGACAGTTCCTCTTTAGATGCTACAGTAGGATGTGAAGAAGGGAGGGAGACAATTCTTCTTTAGATGCTACAGTAGGATGTGAAGAAGGGAGGGAGACAGTTCCTCTTTAGATGCTACAGTAGGATGTGAAGAAGGGAGGGAGACAGTTCTTCTTTAGATGCTACAGTAGGATGTGAAGAAGGGAGGGAGACAGTTCCTCTTTAGATGCTACAGTAGGATGTGAAGAAGGGAGGGAGACAGTTCTTCTTTAGATGCTACAGTAGGATGTGAAGAAGGGAGGGAGACAGTTCCTCTTTAGATGCTACAGTAGGATGTGAAGAAGGGAGGGAGACAGTTCTTCTTTAGATGCTACAGTAGGATGTGAAGGGAGGGAGACAGTTCCTCTTTAGATGCTACAGTAGGATGTGAAGAAGGGAGGGAGACAGTTCTTCTTTAGATGCTACAGTAGGATGTGAAGAAGGGAGGGAGACAGTTCTTCTTTAGATGCTACAGTAGGATGTGAAGAAGGGAGGGAGACAGTTCTTCTTTAGATGCTACAGTAGGATGTGAAGAAGGGAGGGAGACAGTTCTTCTTTAGATGCTACAGTAGGATGTGAAGAAGGGAGGGAGACAGTTCTTCTTTAGATGCTACAGTAGGATGTGAAGAAGGGAGGGAGACAGTTCCTCTTTAGATGCTACAGTAGGATGTGAAGAAGGGAGGGAGACAGTTCTTCTTTAGATGCTACAGTAGGATGTGAAGGGAGGGAGACAGTTCCTCTTTAGATGCTACAGTAGGATGTGAAGAAGGGAGGGAGACAGTTCTTCTTTAGATGCTACAGTAGGATGTGAAGAAGGGAGGGAGACAATTCTTCTTTAGATGCTACAGTAGGATGTGAAGAAGGGAGGGAGACAGTTCCTCTTTAGATGCTACAGTAGGCTGTGAAGAAGGGAGGGAGACAGTTCCTCTTTAGATGCTACAGTAGGATGTGAAGAAGGGAGGGAGACAGTTCTTCTTTAGATGCTACAGTAGGCTGTGAAGAAGGGAGGGAGACAGTTCTTCTTTAGATGCTACAGTAGGATGTGAAGAAGGGAGGGAGACAGTTCCTCTTTAGATGCTACAGTAGGATGTGAAGAAGGGAGGGAGACAGTTCTTCTTTAGATGCTACAGTAGGATGTGAAAAGGGGAGGGAGACAGTTCTTCTTTAGATGCTACAGTAGGATGTGAAGAAGGGAGGGAGACAGTTCTTCTTTAGATGCTACAGTAGGATGTGAAGAAGGGAGGGAGACAATTCTTCTTTAGATGCTACAGTAGGATGTGAAGAAGGGAGGGAGACAGTTCCTCTTTAGATGCTACAGTAGGATGTGAAGAAGGGAGGGAGACAGTTCCTCTTTAGATGCTACAGTATGATGTGAAGAAGGGAGGGAGACAGTTCCTCTTTAGATGCTACAGTAGGATGTGAAGAAGGGAGGGAGACAGTTCTTCTTTAGATGCTACAGTAGGATGTAAAGAAGGGAGGGAGACAGTTCCTCTTTAGATGCTACAGTAGGATGTGAAGAAGGGAGGGAGACAGTTCTTCTTTAGATGCTACAGTAGGATGTGAAGAAGGGAGGGAGACAGTTCCTCTTTAGATGCTACAGTAGGATGTGAAGAAGGGAGGGAGACAATTCTTCTTTAGATGCTACAGTAGGATGTGAAGAAGGGAGGGAGACAGTTCCTCTTTAGATGCTACAGTAGGATGTGAAGAAGGGAGGGAGACAGTTCTTCTTTAGATGCTACAGTAGGATGTGAAGAAGGGAGGGAGACAGTTCCTCTTTAGATGCTACAGTAGGATGTGAAGAAGGGAGGGAGACAATTCTTCTTTAGATGCTACAGTAGGATGTGAAGAAGGGAGGGAGACAGTTCCTCTTTAGATGCTACAGTAGGATGTGAAGAAGGGAGGGAGACAGTTCTTCTTTAGATGCTACAGTAGGATGTGAAGAAGGGAGGGAGACAGTTCCTCTTTAGATGCTACAGTAGGATGTGAAGAAGGGAGGGAGACAATTCTTCTTTAGATGCTACAGTAGGATGTGAAGAAGGGAGGGAGACAGTTCCTCTTTAGATGCTACAGTAGGATGTGAAGAAGGGAGGGAGACAGTTCTTCTTTAGATGCTACAGTAGGATGTGAAGAAGGGAGGGAGACAGTTCCTCTTTAGATGCTACAGTAGGATGTGAAGAAGGGAGGGAGACAGTTCCTCTTTAGATGCTACAGTAGGATGTGAAGAAGGGAGGGAGACAGTTCTTCTTTAGATGCTACAGTTGCTGTATGAGTCAGCCTGCACTGGGAGCAGGGAGAGTATTTGAGTCTCAAATTGCACCCTATTCCCTATGTAGTGCACTACTTTTGACCAGAGCCCTATCAAAAGCAGTGCACTGTATAGGGAATAGGATGGCATTTGTGATACACCCTGAGAATCCATCTCCTCCATAGCCTGAGGGACAGTTCATTTAATTTCCACCTGAGTAGAGTCTCTAATGCGGCAGTTTAGATAACCATGCCGTCGCTGATGAACACACCACTAAGACCGAAACACTGTCAGATTAGAGGGAGGTTGGGAGCTTTTCTGTTAGTGTTTGTGAAGCAGGTGTGTTTGTGAAGCAGGTGTGTTTGTGAAGCAGGTGTGTTTGGCGTTTAGACTTTATGGGTGTTTTTCTTTCTGTGCTTGTTTATGTTAGAGAGGATTGACTACGACTTTGTCTATATCTGTGTATATTGGGTCGGTTTATAATGTTTGTGTGTGTGTGTGTGTTTGGCCAGTTGGTGCAGTATGAAGGTGGCTTGTTTACCATGAGTCTAAGCGTTCCAGTCACGAAGAAGCTGTTCTGGTGTTGTGCGGTGTGTGTTGTGAGGAGAAGAGAGATGAAGTGATCGCCTCCGTTATTCAAACAGAATATTCGAACCCCATCAACCAGGCCCCCCCCTCTTCCCCTCCCCACCCCACCACTGTCTGTCCTCCCCTCCCCACCACTGTATGTCCTCCCCTCCCCATACCACCACTGTCTGTCCTCCCCTCCCCATACCACCACTGTCTGTCCTCCCCTCCCCAACCCACCCCAGTCTGTCCTTCCCACCCCAGCCCTGTATGTCCTTCACCCCCCAAACCCACCCCAGTCTGTCCTCCCCAACCCACCCCAGCCCTGTATGTCCTCCCCTCCAGCCCTCATCCCCTCCACCCTTCTCCTTGAATTATTATGACATGTAAACACCTTACATTATTATGACATGTAAACACCTTACATTATTATGACATGTAAACACCTTACATTATTAGGACATGTAAACACCTTACATTATTAGGACATGTAAACACCTTACATTTTTAGGACATGTATTCACCTTAAATGATTTCGACATGTAAACAAACACCTTAATAAGGCGTTCCAGCGGTCAGCTGAGCAAGCCTCCCCATTTAGCTGTCAGTGATTTCTGACTGTACGCGTCTTAGAAGTCGTTTTCAAATACAAACTGTATATGTCCGAACTCAGAGTCAAATATGCTTCCTAAAAATAACATGGTAGCAGTGGTAGAAAGTTTATTTTGATTGGCATTTATCAGAGTGGCATCAGGAAACCTAATTTCAGATGTGTCCGTGTAAATAGGATTATTACGGGAAATCGTTCTTCGTGCAAAGCATGTAAACGTTTTAATCTAACTATTATATTAATCTGACTATCCACAATAACCGCATTATTGTGTGCATGTAACCATACTTACTAATTATTCTCCCTCTAAAGCAATGTTCCCTCTAAACCTCTTCCAGGACCGCTGCGCAGAAAAAACGCCAGGCGGGTCAGAGACACAAAGCGTTTGAACTTCATTGAGTTCGCACTATATAGATCGAAAAATCATTATATCAACCCCTTTTCAATGCAACAACCAAAACAAATCTAACTTTGCAAGATTGAGTCTGTGATATTGTTGTGGGCAGAACCAGAGCGCAACGAGTAGAATTCTACTGGCGCGGGTAACCTAACGAGCTGTCTTTCAATCACCCGCGAGTGAATGCGCTTTTCAGATCAGTTCAGAGCGCAGAGCCGCGCGTTTGCACATTCTGTTGATATTCATTGCTAGTTAGCGAGTTATTAGCCCAGTTATAGATCAATATAGGTCAGCATTGGGGAGTTACTGCTTCTTACAAGAGAACAAAACGTGTAGGCTACACTTTCAAGCTGTGTTTTGAAAAGCCAGTCAGGTAAAAAGCTTTGGCCTTAAAGGGGCAGTGTTGTATTTTGAGACCAGCTTGAATATGCAAAGAAGCCAACAGGCAGAGGAGTATCCGACATTGTCCAATTCTCTGTATAGTAATAATAATCCTGCACAATGCAATTTACAATCCCCTATTTGGCCCATGGTGTTACAGACCAAGTAAAAAATAATTAATGGCAAGTCCTTCACAATGTAAAAAACGTTTTTTTAAAAGTGCCATGCAATGTAGGCCTGCATTGAACACCACATATAGGTTACTGTAGGCTATATCATAGAAATTAAAAGCTATTTTCATGTGAAAATGTTATGGGATTTGCTCCATTGGTTTTGTTGGTAGGCCTACATTATGCTCCAATAGCCAGTTTTAGTACACCAAAATGCTGCCGCACAGCACGCAGCCACATAATGACATTGTCAATAATAACCCACATTCACTCTTTCCTCACTGCTTGTGATTAAATAGTTGTCCGATTTTTTGAAAAAAGCATACTGTATGTAAGCATATCTCTCTCTCGCGCGCTCTCACTCTCTCTCGCGCGCTCTCGCGCTCTCTCTCTCTCTTCAGTGAAGTTGCCTTCTGCAAGACATGGCCAGTTGCGTTCAGACATGCCCTAGCTAGCTAACGTTGTTCTCTGTTAGTGATCCCCAATTGGTGACTGCACTGAAGACCCTCCCAGGACCTGACCCTGTTTCATAATGGATGATACAGTATGTTGGCTCACAGAAATACAGCCTGATGTATGCATGCATAAACACCGACACACAAACACACACATTCCAAAGGTCAGAAAGTCATCCCTGCCCGGGCACCATACATCAATAATAAATGTCCTTTTTTCAGTAGCCATTATGACACAACTATTTTAACATGGGGACTTAGGGCCAAAATGTGAAGTAAGATCGGCATTAAAAACAGCAGTTGCAAAAAATATATATATATATTGCATTGCTTGTAACAAATGACTTAAATGGCTCTCAAAGGCCTTGAGTTAAGCAGTCCTGACAGATTTTACCCCCGTCATGATCGTCTAATGTGCAACGGGGAGAATGGCTGAGGCCAAATGGAATGTTTAATGCCGAAGCTAAAATCATGCTAAAATCAAGTAGTGCACTATATAGGGAATAGGGCTCTGGTCTAAAGTAGTGCACTGTATAGGGAATAGGGTGGCATTTGGGACCTACCCTCAGTCTTACTACAGACCCTCTGTAACAGATCAATAACCTAATTGATCTGCCGGCTTGATCCATATGGAACTGGGATCCGTCTGAGTTATATTATATTTTTATGATCCTTCTTATTGTGTGTAAGAGGTCTGACTATTCATATATCTAATGTATATATCTGATTATTCTAAAATATCGAAGGGCTTTAGGGATTTTCCAAGCTCGGTACTTTGAGGAGAGCGTCCTGGAGATATAATGTGCCTGTAAGTGATGAGATCATAAAAAGAGAAACGTCCACAGAGGATATCAGGCCCACAGCCCTCTTTAGACCACAGGGGATATCAGGCCCACAGCCCTCTTTAGACCACAGGGGATATCGGACCGACAACCCTCTTTAGACCACAGGGGATTTCGGGCCCACAGCCCTCTTTAGATGTCTATGAACATTTTATTATGGACTCAAACCTGTCCCATTTAAATCTCTGATGCTGGCCATTCAAAAAGCCTGCCAAAGGGTGCATCCTAAATATTCCCTACGTAGTCCACTACTTTTGGGATGGAGCCTAATGCAGTGGCTGAAATAAAGTAATGTTACTTAGTAGAGAAGTAACAGCTGACCCTGCATGTGGGCACAAACAAGCTAGCCAAAGTTGGTTTGGGTTCAGTTTGACAACTGATGCAAGGCTGAGGAGAGAGAGAGAAATAGATGTTATAGTGCCATTCGGAAAGTATTCAGACCTCTTGACATTTTACACATTTTATGTTACAACCTTATTCTAAAATTGATTAAATATTTTTTTCCCCTCATCAATCTACACACAATACCCCATAATGACAAAGGAACAACAGGTTTTTAGACATTTTTGCAACAAAAAAAAAGAAATTAAATATCACATTTTACTATTCAGACTCTTTAGTCAGTACTTTGTTGAAGCACCTTTGGCAGAGATTACAGCCTTGAGTCTTCTTGGGTATGACAATACAAGCTTGGCACACCTGTATTTGGGGAGTTTCTCCCATTCTTCTCTGCAGAACCTCTCAAGCTCTGTCAGGTTGGATGGGGAGCGTTGCTGCACAGCTATTTTCAGGTCTCTCCAGAGATGTTCGATCAGGTTCAAGGCCGGGCACTGGCTGGGTCACTCAAGGACATTCACAGACTTGTCCCAAAGCCACTCCTGCATTATCTTGGCTGTGTGCATTATCTCGCCCCAGTCAATTCCTGAGTGCTCTGGTGCAGGTTTTCATCAAGGATCTCTCTGTACTTTGCTCTGTTCATGTTTCCCTCGATACTGACTAGTCTTCCAGTCCCTGCCGCTGAAAAACATCCCCACAGGATATTGCTGCCACCACCATGCTTCACCGTAGGGATGGTGCCAGGTTTCCTCCAGATGTGACGCTTGGTTTCTCAAATGACTGCCTCGCCTGGTTCACCAACTACTTCGCAGATAGAGTTTAGTGTGTAAAATCGGAGGGCCTGTTGTCCGGACCTCTGGCAGTCTCTATGGGGGTACCACATGGTTCAATTCTCGGGCCGACTCTTTACTCTGTATATATCAACGATGTTGCTCTTGCTGCGGGTGATTCCCTGGTCCACCTCTACGCAGACGACACCATTCTGTATACATCTGGCCCTTCTTTGGACACTGTGTTAACTAACCTCCAGACGAGCTTCAACGCCATACAACACTCCTTCCGTGGCCTTGAACTGCTCTTAAACGCTAGCAAAACAAAATGCATGCTTTTGAACCGTTCGCTGCCCGCACCCTGGACGGTTCTGACCTAGAATACGTGGACAACTACCTAGGTGTCTGGCTAGACTGTAAACTCTCCTTCCAGACTCATATCAAACATCTCCAATCCAAAATAAAATCTAGAATCGGCTTTCTATTTCGCAACAAAGCCTACAAAATAGCTTCCAATACTCTATACTCTACTCAGCAAATTGGATGCAGTCTATCACAGTGCCATCCGTTTTGTTACCAAAGCGCCTTATACCACCCACCACTGCGACCTGTATGCTCTAGTTGGCTGGCCCTCGCTACATATTCGTCACCAGACTCACTGGCCCCAGGTCATCTACAAGTCTATGCTAAGTAAAGCTCCGCCTTATCTCAGCTCACTGGTCACGATAACAACACCCACCCGTAGCACGCGCTCCAGCAGGTATATCTCACTGGTCATCCCCAAAGCCAACACCTCCTTTGGCCGCCTTTCTTTCCAGTTCTCTGCTGCCAGTGACTGGAACGAATTGCAAAAATCGCTGAAGCTGGAGACTTACATTTCCCTCACTAACTTTAAACTTCATATTGTTTTATTTACTTTGCTGCTCTTTTGCACACCAGTATCACTACTTACACACCATCATCTGCTCATCATCATCTGCTCATCTATCACTCCAGTGTTAATCTGCTAAATTGTAATTACTTTGCTACTATGGCCTATTTATTGCCATACCTCCTCATGCCATTTGCACACACTGTAGATAGACTTTCTTTTTTTCTATTGTTGACTGTACGCTTGTTTATTCCATGTAACTCTGTGTTGTTGTTTCTGTCGCACTGCTTTGCTTTATCTTGGCCAGGTCGCAGTTGTAAATGAGAACTTGTTCTCAACTAGCTTACCTGGTTATATAAAGGTGAAATAAAAAATTCAGGCCAAAGAGTTCAATCTTGGGTTCATCAGACCAGATCTTGTTTCTCATGGTCTGAGAGTCTTTAGGTACCTTTTGGCAAACTCCAAGCAGGCTGTTATGTGCCTTTTACTGAAGAATGGCTTCTCAGTCAGGCCGGACAGCCAGTCCTCGGAAGTGTTGGTACCCTTCTTTTTTGGTACCCTTCTCAGATCTGTGCCTCGACACAATCCTGTCTCTACCATAAATGCCTGATTGGTGGAGTGCTGCAGAGATAGTTGTCATTCTGGAAGGTTCTCCCATCTCCACAGAGGAACTCTGGAGCTCTGTTTGCATGACCATCGGGTTCTTGGTCACCTCCCTGACCAAGGTCTTTCTCCCCCGATTGCTCAGTTAGGCCGGACAGCCAGCTCTCGGAAGTGTTGGTACCCTTCTTTTTTGGTACCCTTCTCAGATCTGTGCCTCAACACAATCCTGTCTCTGAGCTCTACGGACCATTCCTTTGACCTCATGGCTTGGATTTTGCTCTGATATGCACTGTCAACTGTGGGACCTTATATAGACAGGTGTGTGCCTTTCCAAATCATGATCAATCAATTGAATTTACCACAGGTGGACTCCAGTCAAGTTGTAGAAACATCTCAAGGATGATCAATGGAAACAGGATGCACCTGAGCTCAATTTCGAGTCTCATAGCAAAGAGTCTGAATACTTATGTAAATAAAGTATCTGTTTTTTTTATTTTATATATTTGCAAACATTTCTAAAAGCCTGTTTTCTCATTGTTATTATGGGGTGTTGTGTGTAGATTGATGAGGGGAAAAAATAATTGTATACATTTTAGAACAAGGCTGTAACATAACACAATGTGGAAAAAGTCAAGGGGTCTGAATACTTTCCGAATGCACTGTATGTAGAGGGAGAGAGAAAGAGAGAGAGAAGGGATGGTATTTTGAGGGAGAGGGAAGATAAGAGGATTTAACTGTCTGTTGAAGCCGAGAACAGTCTGCAATGAGAAGGTTGTTTTCACTGGGAAAGAAATTGGAGTCAGTTTATGTCTAGTCATGACAGGAAGAAAACACAGTTGATGAAAATAGTCAAGCTTGAATAAGTAGAACAATTGAAATTTGAAACTATTTTAGAAACAACATAATCATTGGCATTAAGATCACAGAGATATAACAACAATGAGAACAACAGGTTCTACAGCTGCACCATCGAGAGCATCCTGGCTGGTTGCATCACTGCCTGGTATGGCAACTGCTCGGCCTCCGACCGCAAGGCACTACAGAGGGTAGTGCGTTCGGCCCAGTACATCACTGGGGACTAGCTTCCTGCCATCCAGGACCTCTATACCAGGCGGTGTCAGAGGAAGGCCCTAAAAGTTGTCAAAGACTCCAGCCACCCTAGTCATAGACTGTTCTCTCTGCTACCGCACAGCAAGCGGTACTGGAGTGCCAAGTCTAGGTCCAAGAGGCTTCTAAACAGCTTCTACCTCCTAAGCCATAAGATCTTGAACATCTAATCAAATGGCTACCCAGACCCCTCTTTTACGCTGCTGCTAGTCTCTGTTTATTATCTATGCATAGTCACTTGGCAACTCTACCTACATGTACATATGACCTCAATTACCTGAACTAACCGGTGCCCCCGCACATTGACTCTGTACCGGTACTCCCTGTATATAGCCTCGCTATTGTTATTTTACTGCTGCTGTTTCATTATTTGTTACTTTTATTTTCAATTTTTTACTTAGACATTTTTTTACTTAACACTTCTTAAAGCATTGTTTGTTAAGGGCTTGTAAGTAAGCATTTCACTGTAATGTGAACATTTTGATTTGATTTGCAGCTGGCCTATCTAGCGGAAAAACAGCTCTGTTCTGCCTCCATGGCAAGACTCATGACAATAACTATCAACCTTTCTACTGGCACCCAGTGTCAGGGTCAAAAGTAGTGTACTATATAGGGAATAGGGTGCCATTTGGGATGCTGCCTGGTATACCCCACTGGAACAAAACTGCTCTTGCCTGGCTGGGTGTAAACTTTGTTCAAAGTGCATATGTGATCTTTATTTAACCAGGCAAGTCAGTTAAAAACAAATTCTTATTTACAATGACAGCCTACCAGGGAACAGTGGGTTAACTGCCTTGTTCAGGGGCAGAATAACAGAGTTTTACCTTGTCAGCTCGGGGATTCGATCCAGCAACCCTTCGTAACTGGCCCAACACTCTAACCACTAGGCTACCTACCGCCCGCTGTCCATCTTGTTCACCTCACTAGAATGCTGACGACACAGGATAGGCTCAAACCACTAAGGTTACCTGCCGCCCCCTGTCCATCTTGTTCACCTCACTAGAATGCTGACGACACAGGATAGGCTCAAACCACTAAGGTTACCTGCCGCCCCCTGTCCATCTTGTTCACCTCACTAGAATGCTGACGACACAGGATAGGCTCAAACCACTAAGGTTACCTGCCGCCCCCTGTCCATCTTGTTCACCTCACTAGAATGCTGACGACACAGGATAGGCTCAAACCACTAAGGTTATATCTATCCATACTCAACTGTGAGTTATTTCTCTGAGTTTAGTGTTTTGATTCTTCTTTTCTGGCAGCCTCACTTCTCAAGCTTCTTTCACGGTTTGTGTCTTTTGCCCTGGCTTCTGCACACCATGCAAAATAAAACAGGAAGCAGGAAAAGGGACTAAAAATACATATAGATTAATGCTGAATAGGACGAAACCTAGAAATCCCTCTGCATCGGCAAGCGAATGGAGAGGCGGCGATATGAAGCTTAAAGTCAAGGCTGGTTTACTATCGCTGAGTTACGATGTCTTTATTACTCAATGATTTGTCGCACCTCAACGGTGAAGGTTTCATCTTGGGCCTTGATCCTTAATGTTGAGCCATCCGAATGGCTGTGGAGATCAACCCAGGTGATTTCAACATGGCTGATTAAGTGAGGAGAAAGCTTTAGTGAGAACCTCCAGGGGCAGACTATCCATAAGGCATTTCGGGCAAATGCCAGATGGGGCTGGTGAATTTTTAACCCAGTGGGCCTGTCTAAATTAGTTATTTGGGGGGGGGGGGGATTATCATTTTTGGGCTAATAATGGGATAATAAGTGGAAGAAATGGGCTGGTATGTTCAAAATGCCAGGGTCCATTTCTGGTTTCGGTCCATCCCTGAGCACCTCTTGCCCAAACACCATTCCAGGACTTTTATTCTCTCTGGCTTAGACGTGTGTGTGTGTGTGTGTGTGTGTCATGCAAAAATATTTTTTTGGACTTTGCAACCATAGCATGCCATTCCGATTGGAGTCTAAGACTAGTCCAAGATGAAGTCAGTGGAACATGCATTGATGTGCACATTTGGTCATTGTTATAGTGTGACTGCATTACCACAGTAAGCTCTGCACTATTAAATATTAAAGTATGTGCTTCGTTTTGGAGACGCCTATTGTACATTGTTTGAGGGTCAACTAAAACTCTTAGCCAGTGAGAAGAACTGCGACAGAGCAAAGTGACTGTTCTAATGTGTTTATTCCCCTCTGTAGAAAACTAGTTTCTACTGTTCACTGAGACATTCCCCTCTGGAAGTATCCTCAATGGCCTACAACAGCTAAATGCTTAGTGGGTAAATGTACACAAGCGTTAACAATCCCCGAACCTCCAATACGCTCTGACATTGACATTAGGCAGACGCTGGGGGAGTGTGTTTTTTTTGGTGTAATATTTTTAGCCTGGGAAGGAAATCAGAGACAGAGATTGCTATGTGACAACAACAGAAACACAAAGGTCCCACTCCATCGCTCACTCTCGTCTCTGTCAACCATAATCTCCTCCTCTGTCTCGGTCCTTGGCTTGTGGCGCTCTCTTTCTATGCGTCCCAAATGGCACCCTATTCCTTATATAGTGCCATACTGTTGACAAAAGGAAAATCAAAAGTAGTGCACTATATAGGTAATAGGGTGACATTTGGGAAGCACCCTTCATCACAGCCTCAGCCACCTATATGAGGAGGATCGGAGTGAATGAGTACGCATGCACCTACACTTCTACCTTAGCTCCTCTCTTTACTCAAATCAAAGAATTGGTCCTCCTGGATCAAATGGAGGAGCTGCATCTGACACACTGCAGCAGGAGAGGAGTGGGTTTAGAGGAGCACTCCTTATCACATGAAGAAGAGGAGTCTGACAGAGAGAGGAGGGAGGGAGAAAGATATAGACGGAGAAGACAGACAGAAAGAGAGAGAAAGGGATGGAGAGAGAGTGATAAAGAGAGGGTGTAGAGGTAGAGAGGGAGTCTGTAAGAGCGATAGAGGGAGGGAGGGAGGGAGAGGGAGGGAGACAGAAAGAGAGCTAGAGAGCACTGATTGGCCCATTATATTCCTAACTAGAGCCCTAGTCTGCGGTATACTACCCTAGGGATCATTTATCTAACTCCCCAAGCCACTAAACAACTACAATACCACCCATACGCCACCTGAAAAGGTTACACTGCTGAGACAAATTGATTTACAATAACCACTAGCTCCCCTTGCTGATAAGCTCGTGTTAATATTTCGGGGGGGGGGGGGGGGGTTGTCGGCAGAAGGGAACTTGCAAAGGCAGACAAAAAGCTGTGGTAACACAGGCGCACACAGAGCGAATGAATGAAGCTCCCTTATCGCTCTGGTTTCAGTGTAATATTATTTTCACAGTTCTTCAATTTGTTTTTTGCTTGACTCAGGTGCGAGAGGAACAATGGAGTCAGTGGAATGGTATTGTTTCATGTAACTGAATGTTGAGGCTGCCCAGGGCTGGTGGAAAGCTGGTGGGAGAAGGAAGCAGGCTGTTGTGTCCAGAACCTGATGAAAGTACTATAATGTAGAGAAGAGAGTGTCTTCCCAGCGGGGGACACACACATCAGAGAGACTACAGTTCCTGTTATCGTTCAGAATTCCCCCTTCTACTCAGATCCACTGGCAACACCAAACACACTCCTCAACTATTCCCAAATGACACCCTATCCCTGATTTTAGTGCACTACTAATGGTGCTGGTAAAAAGTAGTGCACTACACTGATCAAAAGTACTGTACTACACTGGTCAAAAGTACTGTACTACACTGGTCAAAAGTACTGTACTACACTGGTCAAAAGTACTGTACTACACTGGTCAAAAGTACTGCACGACACTGGTCAAAAGTACTGTACTACACTGGTCAAAAGTACTGCACTAAACTGGTCAAAAGTACTGTACTACACTGGACAAAAGTACTGCACTAAACTGGTCAAAAGTACTGCACTAAACTGGTCAAAAGTACTGCACTACACTGGTCAAAGGTACTGCACTAAACTGGTCAAAAGTACTGCACTACACTGGTCAAAAGTACTGCACTACACTGGTCAAAAGTACTGCACTAAACTGGTCAAAAGTACTGTACTAAACTGGTCAAAAGTACTGCACTACATACAAAATTCACTACATTGGTAAAAAACTAGTGCACTACGCTGGTCAAATGTTAGGCACTACACTGGTCAAAACTAGTGCACTACGCTGGTCAAATGTTAGGCACTACACTGGTCAAAACTAGTGCACTACGCTGGTCAAATGTTAGGCACTACACTGGACAAAACTAGTGCACTACGCTGGTCAAATGTTAGGCACTACACTGGTCAAAACTAGTGCACTACGCTGGTCAAATGTTAGGCATTACGCTGGTCAAAACTAGTGCACTACACTGGTCAAATGTTAGGCACTACACTGGTCAAATGTTAGGCACTACACTGGTCAAATGTTAGGCACTACACTGGTCAAAACTAGTGCACTACACTGGTCAAATGTTAGGCACTACACTGGTCAAATGTTAGGCACTACACTGGTCAAAACTAGTGCACTACACTGGTCAAATGTTAGGCACTACACTGGTCAAATGTTAGGCACTACACTGGTCAAATGTTAGGCACTACACTGGTCAAAACTAGTGCACTACGCTGGTCAAATGTTCGGCACTACGCTGGTCAAAACTAGTGCACTACACTGGTCAAATGTTAGGCACTACGCTGGTCAAATGTTAGGCACTACACTGGTCAAATGTTAGGCACTACACTGGTCAAAACTAGTGCACTACACTGGTCAAAACTAGTGCACTACACTGGTCAAATGTTAGGCACTACACTGGTCAAATGTAGGCACTACACTGGTCAAATGTTAGGCACTACACTGGTCAAAACTAGTGCACTACGCTGGTCAAATGTTAGGCACTACACTGGTCAAATGTTAGGCACTACACTGGTCAAATGTTAGGCACTACACTGGTCAAAACTAGTGCACTACGCTGGTCAAATGTTAGGCACTACACTGGTCAAATGTTAGGCACTACACTGGTCAAATGTTAGGCACTACACTGGTCAAAACCAGTGCACTACGCTGGTCAAAACTAGTGCACTACACTGGTCAAAACTAGTGCACTACGCTGGTCAAATGTTAGGCACTACGCTGGTCAAAACTAGTGCACTACACTGGTCAAATGTTAAGCACTACGCTGGTCAAATGTTAGGCACTACACTGGTCAAATGTTAGGCACTACACTGGTCAAAACTAGTGCACTACACTGGTCAAAACTAGTGCACTACACTGGTCAAATGTTAGGCACTACACTGGTCAAATGTTAGGCACTACACTGGTCAAAACTAGTGCTCTACGCTGGTCAAATGTTAGGCACTACACTGGTCAAATGTTAGGCACTACACTGGTCAAATGTTAGGCACTACACTGGTCAAAACTAGTGCACTACGCTGGTCAAATGTTAGGCACTACACTGGTCAAATGTTAGGCACTACACTGGTCAAATGTTAGGCACTACACTGGTCAAAACCAGTGCACTACGCTGGTCAAAACTAGTGCACTACACTGGTCAAATGTTAGGCACTACCCTGGTCAAATGTTAGGCACTACGCTGGTCAAATGTTAGGCACTACACTGGTCAAATGTTAGGCACTACACTGGTCAAATGTTAGGCACTACACTGGTCAAAACTAGTGCACTACGCTGGTCAAATGTTAGGCACTACACTGGTCAAATGTTAGGCACTACACTGGTCAAATGTTAGGCACTACACTGGTCAAAACTAGTGCACTACACTGGTCAAAACTAGTGCACTACGCTGGTCAAATGTTAGGCACTACACTGGTCAAATGTTAGGCACTACACTGGTCAAATGTTAGGCACTACACTGGTCAAATGTTAGGCACTACGCTGGTCAAATGTTAGGCACTACACAGGTCAAAACTAGTGCACTACACTGGTCAAATGTTAGGCACTACACTAGTCAAAACTAGTGCACTACACTGGTCAAAACTAGTGCACTACACTGGTCAAATGTTAGGCACTACGCTGGTCAAATGTTAGGCACTACACTGGTCAAAACTAGTGCACTACACTGGTCAAATGTTAGGCACTACACTGGTCAAATGTTAGGCACTACACTGGTCAAAACTAGTGCACTACGCTGGTCAAAACTAGTGCACTACACTGGTCAAATGTTAGGCACTACACTGGTCAAATGTTAGGCACTACACTGGTCAAATGTTAGGCACTACACTGGTCAAAACGAGTGCACTACACTGGTCAAATGTTAGGCACTACACTGGTCAAATGTTAGGCACTACACTGGTCAAATGTTAGGCACTACACTGGTCAAATGTTAGGCACTACACTGGTCAAAACTAGTGCACTACACTGGTCAAATGTTAGGCACTACGCTGCTCAAATGTTAGGCACTATACTGGTCAAAACTAGTGCACTACGCTGGTCAAAACTAGTGCACTACACTGGTCAAATGTTAGGCACTACACTGGTCAAGTGTTAGGCACTACACTGGTCAAATGTTAGGCACTACACTGGTCAAAACTAGTGCACTACGCTGCTCAAATGTTAGGCACTACACTGGTCAAATGTTAGGCACTACACTGGTCAAATGTTAGGCACTACACTGGTCAAATGTTAGGCACTACACTGGTCAAAACTAGTGCACTACGCTGGTCAAATGTTCGGCACTACGCTGGTCAAAACTAGTGCACTACACTGGTCAAATGTTAGGCACTACGCTGGTCAAATGTTAGGCACTACACTGGTCAAATGTTAGGCACTACACTGGTCAAAACTAGTGCACTACACTGGTCAAAACTAGTGCACTACACTGGTCAAATGTTAGGCACTACACTGGTCAAATGTTAGGCACTACACTGGTCAAATGTTAGGCACTACACTGGTCAAAACTAGTGCACTACGCTGGTCAAATGTTAGGCACTACACTGGTCAAATGTTAGGCACTACACTGGTCAAATGTTAGGCACTACACTGGTCAAAACTAGTGCACTACGCTGGTCAAATGTTAGGCACTACACTGGTCAAATGTTAGGCACTACACTGGTCAAATGTTAGGCACTACACTGGTCAAAACCAGTGCACTACGCTGGTCAAAACTAGTGCACTACACTGGTCAAAACTAGTGCACTACGCTGGTCAAATGTTAGGCACTACGCTGGTCAAAACTAGTGCACTACACTGGTCAAATGTTAAGCACTACGCTGGTCAAATGTTAGGCACTACACTGGTCAAATGTTAGGCACTACACTGGTCAAAACTAGTGCACTACACTGGTCAAAACTAGTGCACTACACTGGTCAAATGTTAGGCACTACACTGGTCAAATGTTAGGCACTACACTGGTCAAAACTAGTGCTCTACGCTGGTCAAATGTTAGGCACTACACTGGTCAAATGTTAGGCACTACACTGGTCAAATGTTAGGCACTACACTGGTCAAAACTAGTGCACTACGCTGGTCAAATGTTAGGCACTACACTGGTCAAATGTTAGGCACTACACTGGTCAAATGTTAGGCACTACACTGGTCAAAACCAGTGCACTACGCTGGTCAAAACTAGTGCACTACACTGGTCAAATGTTAGGCACTACCCTGGTCAAATGTTAGGCACTACGCTGGTCAAATGTTAGGCACTACACTGGTCAAATGTTAGGCACTACGCTGGTCAAATGTTAGGCACTACACTGGTCAAATGTTAGGCACTACACTGGTCAAATGTTAGGCACTACGCTGGTCAAATGTTAGGCACTACACAGGTCAAAACTAGTGCACTACACTGGTCAAATGTTAGGCACTACACTAGTCAAAACTAGTGCACTACACTGGTCAAAACTAGTGCACTACACTGGTCAAATGTTAGGCACTACGCTGGTCAAATGTTAGGCACTACACTGGTCAAAACTAGTGCACTACACTGGTCAAATGTTAGGCACTACACTGGTCAAATGTTAGGCACTACACTGGTCAAAACTAGTGCACTACGCTGGTCAAAACTAGTGCACTACACTGGTCAAATGTTAGGCACTACACTGGTCAAATGTTAGGCACTACACTGGTCAAATGTTAGGCACTACACTGGTCAAAACGAGTGCACTACGCTGGTCAAATGTTAGGCACTACACTGGTCAAATGTTAGGCACTACACTGGTCAAATGTTAGGCACTACACTGGTCAAATGTTAGGCACTACACTGGTCAAATGTTAGGCACTACACTGGTCAAAACTAGTGCACTACACTGGTCAAATGTTAGGCACTACGCTGCTCAAATGTTAGGCACTATACTGGTCAAAACTAGTGCACTACGCTGGTCAAAACTAGTGCACTACACTGGTCAAATGTTAGGCACTACACTGGTCAAGTGTTAGGCACTACACTGGTCAAATGTTAGGCACTACACTGGTCAAAACTAGTGCACTACGCTGCTCAAATGTTAGGCACTACACTGGTCAAATGTTAGGCACTACACTGGTCAAATGTTAGGCACTACACTGGTCAAATGTTAGGCACTACACTGGTCAAAACTAGTGCACTACACTGGTCAAATGTTAGGTACTACACTGGTCAAAACTAGTGCACTACACTGGTCAAATGTTAGGCACTACACTGGTCAAATGTTAGGCACTACACTGGTCAAATGTTAGGCACTACACTGGTCAAAACTAGTGCCTAACACTGGTCAAATGTTAGGCACTACCCTGGTCAAATGTTAGGCACTACACTGGTCAAATGTTAGGCACTACCCTGGTCAAAACTAGTGCACTACACTGGTCAAATTTTAGGCACTACACTGGTCAAATGTTAGGCACTACACTGGTCAAATGTTAGGCACTACACTGGTCAAATGTTAGGCACTACACTGGTCAAATGTTAGGCACTACACTGGTCAAAACTAGTGCACTACACTGGTCAAAACTAGTGCACTACGCTGGTCAAATGTTAGGCACTACGCTGGTCAAAACTAGTGCACTACGCTGGTCAAAACTAGTGCACTACGCTGGTCAAATGTTAGGCACTACACTGGGGATAGGGGGTCATTTGGGATGTAACCTCTAACTTGACTACGTCAACATTGCTTGTCTCATGGTCTTCTCAGGTGCATCTTGGGCGAAGATGAGTAAGCAACAATGTCTCGACAAAAAAAGCAACATCTTGCAAATTGTTAGAGACCATCATGCACTTTGAGATCAAAATGGTCTTTGTCTTGGTAAGGGAACAGGATGTACGTCTGAAAGCCATTTTTGGGGCAGATTCATTTCTGCAGTGAATGTAGAAAACACTCATATCGACTGTACATGATTAAATCACATTTTACAGCAATAAAACAAATCTTCTAGACTGAAATCTGTGGGGGGGGAAAACAATTTTCTGCAATATCTCTGTAACTGCCAGTGTGTCTGTCTGCCAGTGTTGTACATAGTGATCGTTGCCATGGCATTTTTCAAACTTGCTGATGCTATCGCCCACTGTCAAACATAATGGCAACGTTATCACAATGTCAGGGCAACATTGAGATAATGTTCTCCTTTATCACGAGAAGTTAAGCTGAGCAGCACTCCGGCTCCGTCTGGACCTTCTGATGCAGAGTCCCAAACGGTACTCTGATCCCTATATAGTGCACTACTTTTCAACAGAGCCCTATGGGTTTCCCTATAGGCTCTGGTCAAAAGTAGTGCACTAGGGAATAGGGTGCCATTTGGGACGCAAGCCAGAGATTCTCCCACAGAGTCCTGAGGCGACTGTCACAGAGCCCAGCAGTTAGTGGTTATCTCGGGAAAACAACCACCCCGTCCGTCCGTCCTTCCGTCTGCGATAAAGACTTGGAGCTGGAGTCTAGAGGCAGAGCTGGGGATATGAGTCAGGCTAAAGGACAGGCTGAGTCTACTCTGTCTGACGAGATCCTCGTCAAAATCTAATAACTCTATTTCTAAAACCTCTCCAAGAAGGGGGTGGAGATGGGATTGAATGAATGTCACTGGAACGCAATAAGTTGTGTCCTGTTAACAATGTTGTAATGCTGGATCTGACAGAATTCTGTCCTTTCTATAATACTGTAATTACACCTCCTGGTAGGCAGAGTAAATGTTCTGCCTCCAAACCCTCTAGTCAGATCCTCTAGAAAACAGAACCTCTAGAAAACAGATCCTCTAGAAAACAGAACCTCTAGAAAACATCCTCTAGAAACCAGAACCTCTAGAAGCCAGATCCTCTAGAAAACAGAACCTCTAGAAAACAGATCCTCTAGAAACCAGAACCTCTACAATCCATAACATCTAGAAACCAGAACCTCTAGAAACCAGAACCTCTAGAAACCAGAACATCTAGAAACCAGAACCTCTAAAAAACAGAACCTCTAGAAACCAGAACATCTAGAAAACAGATCCTCTAGAAACCAGAACATCTAGAATCCAGAACCTCTAGAATCGATAACATCTAGAAACCAGAACCTCTAGAATCCATAACATCTAGAAACCATAACATCTAGAAACCAGAACCGCTAGAAAACAGAACATCTAGAAACCAGAACCTCTAGAAACCAGAACGTCTAGAAACCAGAACCTTTAGAAAAACAGAACATCTAGAAGCCAGAACATCTAGAAGCCAGAACATCTAGAAACCAGAACCTCTAGAATCCATAACATCTAGAAACCATAACATCTAGAAACCAGAACCGCTAGAAAACAGAACATCTAGAAACCAGAACCTCTAGAATCCATAACATCTAGAAACCATAACATCTAGAAACCAGAACCGCTAGAAAACAGAACATCTAGAAACCAGAACCTCTAGAAACCAGAACGTCTAGAAACCAGAACCTCTAGAAAAACAGAACATCTAGAAGCCAGAACATCTAGAAACCAGAACCTCTAGAAACCAGATCCTCTAGAAACCAGATCCCGTAGAAACCAGATCATCTAGAAACCAGATCCTCTAGAAACCAGAACCTCTAGAAACCAGATCCCGTAGAAACCAGATCCTCTAGAAACCAGAACCTCTAGAAACCAGATCCTCTAGAAACCAGAACCTCTAGAAACCAGATCCTCTAGAAACCAGATCCTCTAGAAACCAGATCCTCTAGAAACCAGAACCTCTAGAAACCAGAACCTCTAGAAACCAGATCCCATAGAAACCAGAACCTCTAGAAAACAGAACCCGTAGAAACCAGAACCTCTAGAAACCAGATCCTCTAGAAACCAGAACCCGTAGAAACCAGAACCTCTAGAAACCAGAACCTCTAGAAACCAGAACCCGTAGAAACCAGAACCTCTAGAAACCAGATCCCGTAGAAACCAGAACCTCTAGAAACCAGAACCCGTAGAAACCAGATCCTCTAGAAACCAGATCCTCTAGAAACCAGAACCCGTAGAAACCAGAACCTCTAGAAACTAGCCTAATGCTGTGCTTTCAACCAGATGTATTTGATATATGACACTAACAACCAGAGGCTAAGATCTGACAAATAAAACATTTATTGACATAATAAAGTAACATCTTATCTCCGTCCCAAATGGCACCCTGTTCCCTATGGGTTTCCCCAATGGACCCTGGTCAAAAGTAGTGCACTATAAAGGGAATAGGGCTCCATTCGGCGTGTAACCCTTACTTTCCTAATGGTCTCTCTGACAGGCAGACAGCTGCCGGTAAAACAGGAAGACTTGTCAGAGCCTGAGGTGATGTTTTGTGTCTGCATTCTGACCTTGACTAGCTGAGCAAACAGCCCACAGGCAAGAGGACAGCTCGGTCAATCTAGCTGAGGAAACATCCCACAGGCAAGAGGACAGCTCGGTCAATCTAGCTGAGGAAACAGCCCACAGGCAAGAGGACAGCTAGGTCAATCTAGCTGAGCAAACAGCCCACAGGCAAGAGGACAGCTCGGTCAATCTAGCTGAGGAAACATCCCACAGGCAAGAGGACAGCTAGGTCAATCTAGCTGAGGAAACAGCCCACAGGCAAGAGGACAGCTCGGTCAATCTAGCTGAGGAAACATCCCACAGGCAAGAGGACAGCTCGGTCAATCTAGCTGAGCAAACAGCCCACAGGCAAGAGGACAGCTAGGTCAATCTAGCTGAGCAAACAGCCCACAGGCAAGAGGACAGCTCGGTCAATCTAGCTGAGGAAACATCCCACAGGCAAGAGGACAGCTAGGTCAATCTAGCTGAGGAAACAGCCCACAGGCAAGAGGACAGCTAGGTCAATCTAGCTGAGCAAACATCCCACAGGCAAGAGGACAGCTCGGTCAATCTAGCTGAGCAAACAGCCCACAGGCAAGAGGACAGCTCGGTCAATCTAGCTGAGCAAACAGCCCACAGGCAAGAGGACAGCTCGGTCAATCTAGCTGAGCAAACAGCCCACAGGCAAGAGGACAGCTCGGTCAATCTAGCTGAGCAAACAGCCCACAGGCAAGAGGACAGCTCGGTCAATCTAGCTGAGCAAACATCCCACAGGCAAGAGGACAGCTCGGTCAATCTAGCTGAGCAAACAGCCCACAGGCAAGAGGACAGCTCGGTCAATCTAGCTGAGCAAACAGCCCACAGGCAAGAGGACAGCTCGGTCAATCTAGCTGAGCAAACAGCCCACAGGCAAGGGGACAGCTCGGTCAATCTAGCTGAGCAAACAGCCCACAGGCAAGAGGACAGCTCGGTCAATCTAGCTGAGCAAACAGCCCACAGGCAAGGGGACAGCTAGGTCAATCTAGCTGAGGAAACAGCCCACAGGCAAGGGGACAGCTCGGTCAATCTAGCTGAGCAAACAGCCCACAGGCAAGGGGAGGTGCTGTTTGCCCCTTCCCCCTACTGTGGGTTCCATCTTTAGGTCTGGTGCTGTTTCCCCCTACTGCGGGTTCCATCTTTAAGTCTGGTGCTGTTTCCCCCTACTGCGGGTTCCATCTTTAAGTCTGGTGCTGTTTCCCCCTACTGCGGGTTCCATCTTTAAGTCTGGTGCTGTTTCCCCCTACTGCGGGTTCCATCTTTAAGTCTGGTGCTGTTTCCCCCTACTGCGGGTTCCATCTTTAAGTCTGGTGCTGTGTACGGATGATCTAAGCCATGCTCCCAGAAAAACACAACGGAAATGCACACACACAACTCCTTTGAGGGAAGGCACCAGTGCACACACACAGAACCATGTCTTGAAAAGAAGCCTGTCAAATGAAAGTTAAAAGACAGTTAAGGGAGGAACCAACGCCACAGTCCTACTCTACATTCCCTCCACGTATCACACCAGGATCCAGCTGAACCAGGCAGGAATCCAAAAACCAACCCCACAGTCCTACTCCACAGTCCAACTCTACAGTCCTACTCCATAGTCCTACTCCACAGTCTAACTCTACAGCCCTACCCCACAGTCCTACTCCACAGTCCGTCCTACTCTACAGTCCTACTCTACAGTCATAGGTCCTACCCTAAAGTCGTACTCTACAGTCGTACTCCACAGTCCTACTCTACAGTCCTAGGTCCTACTCTACAGTCCTACTCTACAGTCCTACTCCACAGTCCTACTCTACATTCCCTCCACGTATCACTCCAGGACCCAGCTGAACCAGGCAGGAATCCAAAAACCAACCCCAGTAACTCTAAGCAGATCAGAGGAAATGCACTCTGTAAGCTACTTACTACACAGCTGCCCAATAATTCCACCCAGAAGTGACACTGACACATTGGCTGGGTCTCAAATGGCAACATATTCCCTATATACTGCACTACTTTTGGGTCCATTATTCCCTATATAAGTAGTGCATTATATAGGGAATAATGTGCCATGTTGGACACAGGCATTTTCTCCGTCTCTCGGGAGTCGGGTTCCATCCCCATCACTACACCTTCCTGACAGCCTATCAGGAGCAAGGAATAACATGTCTGCACCACTTTGTCGATGGGATTAACGAAGACGGGCATTTCCTTAGTCCGTCGTGTGGTAAAGCCTCTTCTAAATATGTATGTTGAATATTAGTTCCTTTGGCTACTATTTTACTGTAAGAACAAGATGCTCAAGTACTAAGTCATAAGTAATGCAGCAGAGTGTTGGAGGATGAACTTTCCACCAACTCAGCAACACTCAACTCACCAGTTTGCTCTCCTCAGAATGCTTGTTTTCACTGGTCAACAGAGCCTCAGACATATCTACTGTTACTCTGACAATACTGCTAAAATCAACAGCTTTGACTGTCAGGCTGTCTGAGCCTTGTTGTTCCTTTCTGATGTTACCTGTCACTGACATGTTACTAGACATCCAACAAATTCAAGTCAAAACAGCCTAAAAAAAGGTTTAAGATGTTAGTCATAACGATGTGTGTAAGGTGGACACGAGAAGACAGGCCACACTTTTACACACAGCAGCAGTATTACTGTTGTAGTAGTAGCGGTAATAGCTGTGGTAGTAGTAGTATTAGCAGTGGTAGCAGTAGCTGTAATAGTAGTAGTACAAGTAGTAGTAGTAGTAGTGGTAGTAGCAGCAGCAGTAGCAGTAATAGCAGTAGCAGTAGTAGCAGTAGCAGTAGAGGTAGCAGTAGTAGCAGCAGCAGTAGCAGTAGTAGTAGCAGTAGTAGAGGTAGTAGCAGCAGCAGTAGCAGTAGTAGCAGTAGTAGCAGTAGCAGTAGTAGCAGTAGTAGCAGTAGCAGTAGTAGCAGTAGAGGTAGCAGTAGTAGCAGCAGTAGTAGTAGTAGCAGTAGTAGCAGTAGCAGCAGTAGCAGTAGCAGTAGTAGCAGTAGCAGTAGCAGTAGTAGCAGAAGTAGTAACAGTAGTAGTAATAGCAGTAGCAGTAGTAGTAGTAGTAGTAGTGGTAGTAGCAGCAGTAGTAGCAGTAGCAGTAGTAGCAGTAGCAGTAATAGCAGTAGCAGTAGTAGCAGTAGCAGTAGAGGTAGCAGTAGTAGCAGCAGCAGTAGCAGTAGAGGTAGCAGTAGCTGTAATAGTAGTAGTACAAGCAGTAGTAGTAGTAGTAGTGGTAGTAGCAGTAATAGCAGTAGCAGTAGTAGCAGTAGCGGTAGTAGCAGTAGCGGTAGAGGTAGCAGTAGTAGCAGCAGCAGTAGTAGTAGTAACAGTAGTAGTAGTGGTAGTAGCAGCAGCAGTAGCAGTAGCAGTAGTAGCAGTAGCAGTAATAGCAGTAGCAGTAGTAGCTGTAGCGGTAGAGGTAGCAGTAGTAGCAGCAGCAGTAGTAGAGGTAGTAGCAGCAGCAGTAGCAGTAGTAGCAGTAGCAGTAGCAGTAGTAGCAGTAGCAGTAGCAGTAGAGGTAGCAGTAGTAGCAGCAGCAGTAGCAGTAGTAGTAGCAGTAGCAGTAGTAGTAGTATCAGTAGTAGTGGCAGTATTAGCAGTAGCAGCAGTAGTATTGGCAGTAGTAGCAGCAGTAGTAGTAGTAGTGGCAGTATTAGCAGTAGCAGCAGTAGTAGTATCAGTAGTAGTGGCAGTATTAGCAGTAGCAGCAGTAGTAGTAGTAGTATCAGTAGTAGTGGCAGTATTAGCAGTAGCAGCAGTAGTAGTGGCAGTATTAGCAGTAGCAGCAGTAGTAGTAGTAGTATCAGTAGTAGTAGTAGTATCAGTAGCAGCAGTAGTAGTAGTAGTAGTAGTAGTAGTAGTAGTAGTAGTAGTGGTACCAGTAGTAGTAGTAGTAGTAGTAGTAGTAGTGGTACCAGTAGTAGTAGTAGTAGTAGTAGTAGTAGTAGTAGTAGTAGTAGTAGTAGTGGTACCAGTAGTAGTAGCAGTAGTGGTACCAGTAGTAGTAGCAGTAGTAGTAGTGGTACCAGTAGTAGTAGTAGTAGTAGTAGTAGTAGTAGTAGTAGTATCAGTAGCAATAGTAGTAGGAGTAGTAGTAGTTGCAGTAGTAGTGGTACCAGTAGTAGTAGTAGTATCAGTAGCAATAGTAGTAGGAGTAGTAGTAGTAGCAGTAGTAGGAGTAGTAGTAGTAGCAGTAGTAGTAGTGGTACCAGTAGTAGTAGTAGTCGTAGTGGTACCAGTAGTAGTAGTAGTAGTAGTAGTAGTAGTAGTAGTAGTAGTGGTACCAGTAGTAGTAGTAGTAGTAGTAGTAGTAGTCGTAGTGGTACCAGTAGTAGTAGTAGTAGTAGTAGTAGTGGTACCAGTAGTAGTAGTAGTGGTGGTACCAGTAGTAGTAGTAGTAGTAGTAGTGGTACCAGTAGTAGTAGTAGTAGTAGTAGTGGTACCAGTAGTAGTAGTAGTAGTAGTAGTGGTACCAGTAGTAGTAGTAGTAGTAGTAGTGGTACCAGTAGTAGTAGTAGTAGTAGTAGTGGTACCAGTAGTAGTAGTAGTAGTAGTAGTGGTACCAGTAGTAGTAGTAGTAGTAGTAGTAGTGGTACCAGTAGTAGTAGTAGTAGTAGTAGTGGTACCAGTAGTAGTAGTAGTAGTAGTAGTGGTACCAGTAGTAGTAGTAGTAGTAGTAGTGGTACCAGTAGTAGTAGTAGTGGTACCAGTAGTAGTAGTAGTAGTAGTCGTAGCAGTAGTGGTACCAGTAGTAGTAGTAGTAGTAGTAGTAGCAGTAGTGGTACCAGTAGTAGTAGTAGTAGTAGTAGTAGCAGTAGTGGTACCAGTAGTAGTAGTAGTGGTGGTACCAGTAGTAGTAGTAGTAGTAGTAGTGGTACCAGTAGTAGTAGTAGTAGTAGTAGTGGTACCAGTAGTAGTAGTAGTAGTAGTAGTGGTACCAGTAGTAGTAGTAGTAGTAGTAGTGGTACCAGTAGTAGTAGTAGTAGTAGTAGTGGTACCAGTAGTAGTAGTAGTAGTAGTAGTGGTACCAGTAGTAGTAGTAGTAGTAGTAGTAGTGGTACCAGTAGTAGTAGTAGTAGTAGTAGTGGTACCAGTAGTAGTAGTAGTAGTAGTAGTGGTACCAGTAGTAGTAGTAGTAGTAGTAGTGGTACCAGTAGTAGTAGTAGTGGTACCAGTAGTAGTAGTAGTAGTAGTCGTAGTGGTACCAGTAGTAGTAGTAGTAGTAGTAGTAGCAGTAGTGGTACCAGTAGTAGTAGTAGTAGTAGTAGTAGCAGTAGTGGTACCAGTAGTAGTAGTAGTAGTAGTAGTAGTGGTACCAGTAGTAGTAGTAGTAGTAGTAGTGGTACCAGTAGTAGTAGTAGTAGTAGTAGTAGTAGTAGTAGTGGTACCAGTAGTAGTAGTAGTAGTAGTAGTAGTAGTAGTAGTGGTACCAGTAGTAGTAGTAGTAGTAGTAGTAGTAGTAGTAGTGGTACCAGTAGTAGTAGTAGTAGTAGTAGTAGTGGTACCAGTAGTAGTAGTAGTAGTAGTAGTGGTACCAGTAGTAGTAGTAGTAGTAGTAGTAGTAGTAGTAGTGGTACCAGTAGTAGTAGTAGTAGTAGTAGTAGTAGTAGTAGTAGTGGTACCAGTAGTAGTAGTAGTAGTAGTAGTGGTACCAGTAGTAGTAGTAGTCGTAGCAGTAGTGGTACCAGTAGTAGTAGTAGTAGTAGTAGTGGTACCAGTAGTAGTAGTGGTAGTAGTAGTGGTACCAGTAGTAGTAGTAGTAGTAGTAGTAGTAGTGGTACCAGTAGTAGTAGTAGTAGCAGTAGTGGTACCAGTAGTAGTAGTAGTAGTAGTAGTGGTACCAGTAGTAGTAGTAGCAGTAGTAGTAGTAGTAGTAGTGGTACCAGTAGTAGTAGTAGTAGTAGTAGTAGTAGCAGTAGTGGTACCAGTAGTAGTAGTAGTAGTAGTAGTAGTAGTAGTAGTAGTAGTAGTAGTAGTAGTGGTACCAGTAGTAGTAGTAGTGGTGGTACCAGTAGTAGTAGTAGTAGTAGTAGTAGTAGCAGTAGTGGTACCAGTAGTAGTAGTAGTAGTAGTAGTAGTAGCAGTAGTGGTACCAGTAGTAGTAGTAGTAGTAGTAGTAGTAGTAGTGGTACCAGTAGTAGTAGTAGTAGTAGTAGTAGTAGTAGTAGTAGTAGTAGTAGTAGTAGTAGTGGTACCAGTAGTAGTAGTAGTGGTAGTAGTAGTAGTAGTAGTAGTAGTAGTAGTAGTAGTAGTAGTGGTACCAGTAGTAGTAGTAGTGGTACCAGTAGTAGTAGTAGTAGTAGTAGTAGTGGTACCAGTAGTAGTAGTAGTAGTAGTAGTAGTACCATTAGTAGTAGTAGTAGTGGTACCAGTAGTAGTAGTAGTAGTAGTAGTAGTAGTAGTAGTATCAGTAGCAATAGTAGTAGGAGTAGTAGTAGTTGCAGTAGTAGTAGTAGTAGTAGTGGTACCAGTAGTAGTAGTAGTAGTAGTAGTAGTAGTAGTAGTATCAGTAGCAATAGTAGTAGGAGTAGTAGTAGTTGCAGTAGTAGTAGTAGTAGTAGTGGTACCAGTAGTAGTAGTAGTAGTAGTAGTAGTAGTAGTAGTATCAGTAGCAATAGTAGTAGGAGTAGTAGTAGTTGCAGTAGTAGTGGTACCAGTAGTAGTAGTAGTAGTAGTAGTAGTAGTAGTAGTATCAGTAGCAATAGTAGTAGGAGTAGTAGTAGTTGCAGTAGTAGTAGTAGTAGTAGTGGTACCAGTAGTAGTAGTAGTAGTAGTAGTAGTAGTAGTGGTACCAGTAGTAGTAGTAGTAGTAGTAGTAGTAGTAGTAGTATCAGTAGCAATAGTAGTAGGAGTAGTAGTAGTTGCAGTAGTAGTAGTAGTAGTAGTGGTACCAGTAGTAGTAGTAGTAGTAGTAGTAGTAGTAGTAGTATCAGTAGCAATAGTAGTAGGAGTAGTAGTAGTTGCAGTAGTAGTAGTAGTAGTAGTGGTACCAGTAGTAGTAGTAGTAGTAGTAGTAGTAGTAGTAGTATCAGTAGCAATAGTAGTAGGAGTAGTAGTAGTTGCAGTAGTAGTGGTACCAGTAGTAGTAGTAGTAGTAGTAGTAGTAGCAGTAGTGGTACCAGTAGTAGTAGTAGTAGTAGTAGTAGTAGTAGTAGTGGTACCAGTAGTAGTAGTAGTAGTAGTAGTAGTAGTAGTGGTACCAGTAGTAGTAGTAGTAGTAGTAGTAGTAGTAGTAGTAGTAGTAGTGGTACCAGTAGTAGTAGTAGTGGTGGTACCAGTAGTAGTAGTAGTAGTAGTAGTAGTAGTAGTGGTACCAGTAGTAGTAGTAGTAGTAGTAGTAGTAGTAGTGGTACCAGTAGTAGTAGTAGTAGTAGTAGTAGTAGTAGTAGTAGTAGCAGTAGTGGTACCAGTAGTAGTAGTAGTAGTAGTAGTAGTAGTAGTAGTGGTACCAGTAGTAGTAGTAGTAGTAGTAGTAGTAGCAGTAGTGGTACCAGTAGTAGTAGTAGTAGTAGTAGTAGTAGTAGTGGTACCAGTAGTAGTAGTAGTAGTAGTAGTAGTAGTAGTAGTAGTAGTAGTGGTACCAGTAGTAGTAGTAGTGGTGGTACCAGTAGTAGTAGTAGTAGTAGTAGTAGTAGTAGTGGTACCAGTAGTAGTAGTAGTAGTAGTAGTAGTAGTGGTGGTACCAGTAGTAGTAGTAGTAGTAGTAGTAGTAGTAGTGGTACCAGTAGTAGTAGTAGTTGTAGTAGTAGTAGTAGTGGTACCAGTAGTAGTAGTAGTAGTGGTACCAGTAGTAGTAGTAGTAGTAGTAGTAGTGGTACCAGTAGTAGTAGTAGTGGTACCAGTAGTAGTAGTAGTAGTAGTAGTAGTAGTAGTAGTAGTAGTAGTAGTACCATTAGTAGTAGTAGTAGTGGTACCAGTAGTAGTAGTAGTAGTAGTAGTGGTACCAGTAGTAGTAGTAGTAGTAGTACCATTAGTAGTAGTAGTAGCAGCAGCTGTCTACACAGGTACCGACAGCAGTAGAATCACTCCAGTATTTCATTGACTGGGTTCTAGAGGAGTGAAAGTCTGTTCTGGCAAGAGGCTGGATGTATGCGTGTCAGAGCCTGTTAGAAGCAGGGTTGGCAGGTAGGGAGAAGGCTCAGCTCGGAGCTCGAGGCTGGTTCAGTGAAAAAGTAGTGCACTATGGGACGTAGCCCCTTTCTGAGGGATCAGGCTCAGTACATACTGAGCCATGTAACCCAGTCTGACAGTGACAGCAATCACTTAGCCTTCACTCTGCCCCAGGAAACATCCACACCCATTCCTTAGCCCTGCCATGATGCCATCACAGGCTACAGCCAAATGGCTGACTGACTGACAGCAGCACGCTGGCCATAACGTGTGTGTGGGCATATGTAGTGTGTGTGTTTGGGGTATCAGTGTGAGTGTGTGGGTAGAGTCCAGTGTGTGTGTGTGGGTAGAGTCCAGTGTGTGTGGGTAGAGTCCAGTGTGTGTGGGTAGAGTCCAGTGTGCGTGGGTAGAGTCCAGTGTGCGTGGGTAGAGTCCAGTGTGCGTGGGCAGAGTCCAGTGTGCGTGGGTAGAGTCCAGTGTGTGTTGGTAGAGTCCAGTGTGTGTTGGTAGAGTCCAGTGTGTGTGGGTAGAGTCCAGTGTGTGTGGGTAGAGTCCAGTGTGCGTGGGTAGAGTCCAGTGTGCGTGGGTAGAGTCCAGTGTGCGTGGGTAGAGTCCAGTGTGTGTGGGTAGAGTCCAGTGTGCGTGTGTAGAGTCCAGTGTGCGTGGGTAGAGTCCAGTGTGCGTGGGTAGAGTCCAGTGTGCGTGGGTAGAGTCCAGTGTGCGTGGGTAGAGTCCAGTGTGCGTGGGTAGAGTCCAGTGTGCGTGGGTAGAGTCCAGTGTGCGTGGGTAGAGTCCAGTGTGCGTGGGTAGAGTCCCGTGTGCGTGGGTAGAGTCCCGTGTGCGTGGGTAGAGTCCAGTGTGCGTGGGTAGAGTCCAGTGTGCGTGGGTAGAGTCCAGTGTGCGTGGGTAGAGTCCAGTGTGCGTGGGTAGAGTCCAGTGTGCGTGGGTAGAGTCCAGTGTGCGTGGGTAGAGTCCAGTGTGCGTGGGTAGAGTCCAGTGTGTGTGGGTAGAGTCCCGTGTGTGTGGGTAGAGTCCAGTGTGTGTGGGTAGAGTTAGTGTAAGAGAGGTAGTACAAAAAAAAGGGTCAATGTTGGGGATAGAAGCTGTTCCAGGGTACTGTTGGTTCCAGACTTGGTACATTGTTATCATTTGACGTGTGGTAGCAGAGTGGACAGTCTGTGGCTTGGGTAACAGGGTAAGGGCTAACGCCCACTCAACAACATATTAGTTGGTAACACTGACACTGACAACAAAAGACCAGGTTGGTACATTGTGTTTACACACAATATAAAAGAGTACAACTTTTTGGTATTAGTAAAAGTACTGAACTGCCCTTCGTGGTTAAAAACAATTTAATCAGGTACAGGTAGGAAATTATTCAGACCCCTTGACTTTTTCCAAATGTTACGTTACAGCCTTATTCTAAAATTGATTAAATTGTTTTTTTCCCCTCATCAATCTACACACAATACCTTATGACAAAGCAAAAACAGGTTTTAAGAACGTTTTGCTAATGAAATATTACATTTACATAAGTATTCAGACCCTTTACTCAGTACTTTGTTGAAGCACCTTTGGCAGTGATTGCAGCCTCGAGTGTTCTTGGGTATGACTCTACAAGCTTGGCACCTGTATTTGGGGAGTTTCTCCCATTCTTCTCTGCAGATCCTCTCAGGCTCTGTCAGGTTGGATGGGGAGCGTTGCTGCACAGTTATTTTCAGGTCTCTCCAGAGATGTTCGATCAGGTTCAATCCGGGCTCTGGCTGGGTCACTAAAGGACATTCACAGACTTGTCCCAAAGCCACTCCTGCGTTGTCTTGGCTGGGTGCTTAGGGTCGTTGTCCTGTTGGAAGGTGAACCTTCGCCCCAGTCTGAGGTTCTGAGCACTCTGTAGCAGGTTTTCATCAAGGATCCCTCTGTACTTTGTTCCGTTCATCTTTGCCTCGATCCTGACTAGTCTCCCAGTCCCCGACGCTGAAAAACATCCCCACAGCATGATGCTGCTACCCCCATGCTTCACCGTAGGGATGGTGCCAGATTTCCTCCAGATGTGACAGATGTCTAAAAACCTGTTTTTGCTTTGTCATTATGGGGTCATAATTTTTTAAAATCCATTTTAGGTTAAGGCTGTAAAATATCAAAATGTAGAAAAAGTCAAGGGGTCTGAATTTATTTTTTATTTTTTAAATTATACAGTGTGTGCAAATGAGGTAGGATAAGGGAGGTAAGGCAATAAATAGGCCATGGTGGCGAAGTAATTACAATATAGCAATTAAACACTGGAATGGTAGATCTGCAGAAGATGAATGTTCAAGTAGAGATACTGGGGTGCAAAGGAGCAAGATAAATAAATAAATGCAGTATGGGGATGAGGTAGTTGGATGGGCTATTTACAGATGGGCTATGTACAGGTGCAGTGATCTGTGAGCTGCTCTGACAGCTGGTGCTTAAAGCTAGTGAGGGAGATATGAGTCTCACTTTCTGAAGGCATTGTATGTTTTAATGATATAAAAATGTTTTTTCAAGAAAGGATCCAAGAAGAGAATAGGCCTATTGTACTTGAGACGACCTGGAAATATCTACACACACTCATCCAATTTCATCCACACACACACTAACACACAGACTACCCCCCCTCTGAGGTGATAATTGGAGTGTTTTCGGAAACCAGTTAGCTGCTTATAACATGGGACAACGGGGCTGTGAGGGGCTGTGGGGCAATGCTAGCCAGCACTACGCAAGTGCATCGTCTCTCCTTCCTCTGTCTCTCTCTTCCTCTGTTTTTCTCCTCCTCGGTCTCTCTCTCTCCCTCTCTTCTTCTCTCTCTCTCCCTCTGTGTATCTCTCTCCCTCTCTCCCTCTCTTCTTCTCTTTCTCTCCCTCTGTGTTTCTCTCTCCCTCTGTCTCTCTTCCTTTGTCTCTTTTCCTCTCTTCCTCTGTCTCTCTTCCTCTCTCTTTTCCTCTCTTCCTCTGTTTTTCTCTTCCTCGGTCTCTCTCTCTCCCTCTCTTCTTCTCTCTCTCTCCCTCTGTCTCTCTTCCTCTTTCTTTTCCTCTCTCTTTTTTCCTCTCTTCCTCGGTCTCCCTCTTCCTCTCTTTCTTTTCCTCTCTCTTTTTTCCTCTCTTCCTCGGTCTCCCTCTTCCTCAGTCTCTCTCTCCTTCACCCCCCTCTCTCTTTCTCTTCCTCTGTCTCTCTTTCTCCCTATCTTCCTTTATCTCAGCCTCTCCCTCTCTTCCGCTGTCTCACCCCAATATCACGTCTACAATGCAAACAGCCCTTATGGTAGATGATATTAAAATGATTTTAGGATAATATTACATTTGACCTCAGGTATCAAGGCTTTCAAAGCCGAGCATTCGCCAGTAGTCGACATTAGCATAACCTGCCATTGAACTACCTCGTTTCGTGCCTACTAAAATATGTCTCAAACATGAGGCGTGCCATGTGTTTTCAATATTAATATTTCAGATTGGGGAAGAGCATGCGGTGGAAAATGCTTTGATTTGCTTCAAAAAGCTTTAGTCTTTAGTCTCAAATGGCAACCTATTCCCTATATAGTGCACTACTTTAGACCAGAGCCCTATTCCCTATTATAATGCACTACTTTCCACCAAGGCCCATAGGAGTCTGGTTAAAAGTAGTGCCTTCAGAAAGTATTCAAACCCTTGACCTTGTAAATGTTTTGTTGTTTTACACCCTGAATTTAAAATGGTTTATATTGAGATTGTTGGTCACTGGCCTACATACAATACCCCATAATGTCAGAGTGGAATTATCTTTTTTTGACATTTTTACAAATTAATTGGATCAATAAGTATTCAACTCATTTGTTATGGCAAGCCTAAATAAGTTCATGAGTCAAAATTTGCTTAATAAGACACATAATAAGTTACATGGACTCACTATGTGTGCAATAATAGTGCTTAACATGACTCAACCACAAAGACCAGGGAGGTTTTCCAATGCCTCGCAAAGAAGGACACCTATTGGTAGATGGGTAAAAATACAAAAAGCAGACATTGAATATCCCTTTGAGCGTGGTGAAGTTATTAATTACACTTTGGATGGTGTATCCAGTCACTACAAAGATACAGGGATCCTTCCTAACTCAGTTACCTGAGAGGAAGGAAACCACTCAGGGATTTCACCATGAGGCCAATGGTGACTTTAAAACAGTTACAGAATTGAATGGCTGTGATAGGAGAAAACTGAGGATGGAACAGCAACATTGTAGTTACGCCACAATACTAACCTAAATGACAGAGTGAAAAGAAGGAAGCCTGTACAGAATATAAATATTACAAAACATGCATCCTGTTTGCAACAAGGCACTAAAGTAAAACTGCAGAAAATGTAGCAAAGTAATTCACTTTTTTGTCCTGAATACAAATCCAATACAAGACATTACTGAGTACCACTCTCCAGACTTTCAAGCATAGTGGTGGCTGCATCATGTTATGGGTATGCTTGTAATAGTTAAGGACTGGGGATTTTTCATAAAAAGAAAAAATACAATGGAGCTAAATACAGGCAAAATCCTAGTGGAAAACCTGGTTCAGTCTACTTTCCACCAGACACTGGGAGATGAATACTGCTTTCAACAGGACAATAACCCAATACTGCACTGGAGTTGCTTACCAAGAAGACAGAGAAAGTTCCTGAGTGGCCGAGTTACAGTTTTGACTTAAATCTACGGCAAGACCTGAAAATGTTTGTCTAGAAATGATCAACAACCAATTTGACAAAGCTTTAAGAATTTTGAAAATAATAAATGGGCAAATGTTGCACAATCCAGGTTTGGTAAATCTCTTAGAGACTTACCCAGAACGACTCACAGCTGTAATCACTGCCAAAGGTGCCACTACAAAGTATTAACTCAGGGGTGTGAATACTTATGCAAATAAGATATTTCCTTATTTCATTTTCAATACATTTGATTTTTTTATTTTTTATTCAGGCTGTAACACAACAAAATGTGTAATAAGTTAAGGATATGTATACTTTATGAAAGCACTGTGGGCAATATGGTGCCCTTTTAGTTGAAGGCAGTGTGTCATGACTCTCCTGTGAAGATCTGAAGGATCAGGTGACAGTGGGTCCGCTCTACAGCGCCCTCTCTCTCTCCTGCAGAGTGGGATAGGGGTGAAGTTAGCTGTTTTATGACGGTCGTAAAATACCTGCAGGAACTCTCTCTCTCTGCCACACAATTAAAGGGAAGTGAAAAATCCATTCGTTACAACAGAGAGAGATTGTGTATTACTGTGACATCAAAAGATTGAATAATGAAACAATATTTCTGTAATCCAAACATTTGGAATGGTCCGTGGGTACTTAAAGAACAATCCTGTCGAATTTGTTACTAATTTGTGATGTAACTAATGATTGTATAACAACATAACTGCATCTCTGAATGTACTGTATATATTTCCCAGTTGGCAGGTTCATGTCCATATGTTGGGGAACTTATATGATTAAATATGAAACTATTTGTGAGAAGATGAAATGTGATGTTAGCCTTCTAAATGAGAGAATTGTTTTTCATATAAAGTCTTAAGTCTTAACCAGTCAGTGACCACACCCACGTGAGCACAGACATTGTGTCAACATCATGGAACGCCCCCTTTTCCCAGAGTGAATAAAACCCTTTTCTAGCAAAATTTACATTAGACCAGCGGGACCGACAGTGTGAGCTGGAAGGTATGAAATGGTTAGAAATGCTGAAACTTTAAAACAGAGAAGAAGAAAATCTCCATAGACCAGACAGTGTGAAGGGGTGGCTATGTGGCTGAGAAATAGTTAAAAACTAAAGACTAAGCAGGCGGACGGTGTGAACCTGGACGTCACGAATGGTTAGACTCTACAAGACCAGAGACCATGGAGCTGTAGCAACATGTTGAAATGGTTGGCAATTTAAATGGCTACCTCTCTATAGACCAGTTACGTGCAGTGCCAGCTGAATACGTTACAAATGGTTAAGAAATCCACAAAACTAAAGACTACACATTCACAGTCTGCAGCTGTGTATGTAAAATAGTCTAGGAAACTCGACCGAAGACGAGAGAAGAACATTTCCCTATCAAACGACCATTGGTACATGCGATGTATCCATTATAACAGACACTCCAGGAAATCTGAGAAGCTCCAGCTACAAAATACATTGTGACTTCTGGGGAACACAACCAGTGACTTCTGATGAATTACTCTCCACAGAAAATGGACCGGGCGATTTCAAAAGAGAGAGACGACAAGACATACAAGAGTAAATATGTACATTGCAATTATTTTCGATGTGCAAGTATTAGCATTTCCATGAGCCTGTCTTTCCCGCTCTTTATCTGTCCCCACCCCTTTCCATTGTCTACCAAGCCGTCATATCGGGTTAGTCCACCAGGGACTTTTCATTGCATTGTGTAGTAATCCATGTGTAAGCTATCCTGTTTGTGTGTTTATGTAATTCCGTGTGATTATTTAGTTAGCTAGTAAATAAATAATTAAGCCAATTTGTATATCGCTGATTCATCATTTATGCTAGGGTTTGGTGCAGATATCCAAGTGTTTTGCGACATTCAGAATGAGACTGATAAAAGGTAACAATTAATTAATGACTGATTGATGACTGAAATGTAAGATATTTTTATATTTTTAAGAGTTCATTCAGAAAACTGTAACTTGTTAAATAAACATTTTCTGTGGTTCCTCAAGATTACTTCTTCATTAATTGTTATATGATTCATTTAATTGCTGTCACGCCCTGGCCTTAGTTATCTTTGTTTTCTGTAATATTTTGGTTAGGTTAGGGTGTGACAGGGGGGATGTTTGTGTATAGTTGTCTCGTCTGGGGTGGTTGTATGGTATAGGGGGTTTTGGTAGAGTGTATGGGTTTGTGTTGAGTGTAGGTGTCTAGGTAAGTCTATGGTTGCCTGAATGGTTCTCAATCAGAGACAGCTGTCATTCATTGTCTCTGATTGGGAGCCATATTTAAGGCAGCCATAGGCAGTAGGCTTTTGTGGGTAATTGTCTATGTGTAGTGTTTAGTGTCAGCACTATTTGTTTGAATAGCTTCACGGTCGTCTGTTTGTTGTTTTTGTTCATCTTCATAAATAAAAGAAGATGTCGTTCTATCACGCTGCGCCTTGGTCCTCTATCCAAAGTTACGACGATCGTGACAATTGCGTAATAATTAAATGTAGTTAATTGATTTCATAAAATAATCATCATCGCATTAATGACAGCAAAGACACGACATGCAAGTGTCAATAACACGAGTGCAGATTTGAGTGTGCAAATTCTCTCAGCGGCATGACGTCACAGCCCAGCTCATAACTGAAGGAGCAGGGAATTATTCACCGTAAGTGTTTGTGTAAAATAAGAGTCTATAATATATGTCTGTGGATTGGTAAGGATGTTACGGTGCCTTCAGAAAGTATTCAGACCCCTTGACTTTTTCCACATTTTCTTACGTTACAGCCTTATTCAAAAAAAAAAAATCCTCATCAATCTACACACAATCCCCCATAATGACAAAGCAAAAACATGTTTTTAGAAATGTTGGCAAATATATTACAAATAAAAAACTTAAATATTACATTTCAATAAGTATTCAGACCCTTTAGTCAATACTTTGTTGAAGCATCTTAGGCAGGGATTACAGCCTCGAGTATTCTTGGATATGATGCTACAATCTTGGCACACCTGTATTTGGGGAGTTTCCCCATTCTTCTCTGAAGATCCTCTAAAGCTCTGTCAGGTTGGATGGGGAGAGTTGCTGCACAGCTATTTTCAGGTCTCTCCAGAGATGTTCGATCGGGTTCCAGGCTCCTGCTGGGCCACTCAAGGACATTCAGAGACTTGTCCCAAAGCCACTCCTGCATTGTCTTGGCTGTGGGGTAATTGTCTGTAGGGTCATTGTCCTGTTGAACGGTGAACCTTCGCCCCAGTCTGAGGTCCTGAGTGCTCTGTAGCAGGTTTTCATCAAGGATCTCTCTGTACTTTGCTCCGTTCATCTTTCCCTCGATCCTGACTAGTCTCCCAGTCCCTGACGCTGAAAACATCCCACAGGATGATAATGCCACCACCATACTTCACCGTAGGGATGGTGCCAGGTTTCCTCCAGACGTGACGCTTGGCATTCATTTACATTTTTACATTTAAGTCATTTAGCAGACGCTCTTATCCAGAGCGACTTACAAGTACATACATTCATACTTTTTTGTACTGGTCCCCCGTGGGAATCGAACCCACAACCCTGGCGTTGCAAGCGCCATGCTCTACCAACTGAGCCACACGGGACCACTCATTCAGGCCAAAGAGTTCAATCTTAGTTTCATCAGACCAGAGAATCTTGTTTCTCATGGTCTGAGATTCTTTAGGTGCCTTTTGGTAAACTCCAAGCGGGCAGTCATGTGCCTTTTACTGAGGAGTGGCTTCTGTCTGGCCAATCTACCATAAAAGCCTGATTAGTGGAGAGCTGCAGAGATGGTTGTCCTTCTGGAAGGTTCTCCCATCTTCACAGAGGAACTCTGGAGCTCTGTCAGTGTGACCATCGGGTTCTTGGTCACCTCCCTGACCAAGGCCCTTCTCCCTCGATTGCTCAGTTTGGCCGGGCGGCCAGCTCTAGGAAGAGTCTTAATGGTTCTAAACTTCTTCCATGTAAGAATGATGGAAGCCACCGTGTTCTTGTGGACCTTCAATGCTGCAGAAATGTTTAGGTACCCTTCTCCAGATCTGTGCCTTGACACAATCCTGTCTCGGAGCTCTATGGCCACTCATTTGATCAATGGAAACAGGATGCACCTGAGCTCAATTTCGAGTCTCAAAGCAAAGGGTCTGAATACTTATGTAAATAAGGTATTTCTGATTTTTATTTGTAATAAATTTGCTAACATTCTAAAAATCTGTTTTTTGCTTTGTCGTTATGAGGTATTGTGTGTAGATTGATGAGTAATTTTTATCAAATTGAATCCCTTTTCGAATAAAGCTGTAACATAACAAAATGTGCAAAAAGTCAAGGGGTCTGAATACTTTCCAAACGCACGCATAATGTTGGTCCATTAGAACAGACATAAGAGTGAATTGAGCTGACTCAGACTGCCGTCATAACAATAAATGAAACATGGAATTCAAAAATAGCAACTGACCTTCAAAGGGTTCCTCCAGAGTCCTACCGATTGAACCTTTGCAGACTTCCTTCCTTTCCTCTAAGTGTCAGGATTACAATAAGTCGTTTATAGCTGTAAAGACCAGGTATTGTTCCTCTTTCTTCCAGCGTTCAATATGATCTTAGTCAGGAGGAGATCTGCACTCAAGTTGAACTGGGTGCACTCTTCCTGTTTGTGTCTTAAATTGTACCCTATTCCCTACACAGTGCCCTACTTTTGACCGAAGTCTGTCGGGCCTGGTCAAAAGCAGTGCACTTTATAAGAATTACGGTGTCATTTGGGACGCAGACTACATAATGGTTCAGGATGCAATCTATTGTGAGGCTATTATATTACAACAACCACACTGGTCCATGTGTTTGATCAGAGGACCTGGTTACCAGGGCTGAGAAATGCAGTCACACAGAGTAATGACTCAGTGAACCCTGTCTTCTCCTGCCAATCAAAAAACGAGGAAAATCACATGGATTCTTGGAGTGCAGAGACAAAGAAAGGAATACATTAAGTGCGATGATGGCTGAATGTGTACAGGAACAGCAAAGACAGAGAGAGAGAGACACATTTGACCCCAATAACTACAGTGGAATATGAGTCAACAGTAACCTTGGGAAAATCCTCTGCATTATCATTAACAGCAGACTCATACATTTCCTCAGTGAAAACAATGTACTGAGCAAATGTCAAATTGTTTTTTTACCACCCTAATTGACAAACAAACAAACCTAAACAAAGGTAAAGTCTTCTCATGCTATGTTGATTTCAAAAAAGCTGTTGACTCAATTTGGCTCAATATACAAATTGATGGAAAGTGGTCACGGGGGAAAAACATACATTATAAAATCCATGGGCAAAAAACACACACATTTCTTTCCACATGGCTGTGGGGTGAGACAGGGATGCAGCTTAAGCCCCACCTTCTTCAACATATATATCAACAAATTGGCGAGGGCACTAGAACAGTCTGCAGCAGCCGGCCTCACCCTACTAGAATCTGAAGTCAAATGTCTACTGATGATCTGGTACTTCTGTCCACAACCACGGAAGGCCTACAGCAGCACCTAGATCTTCTACACAGATTCTGTCAGATCTGGGCCCTGACAGTAAATCTCAGTAAGACAACAACAATGGTGTTCCAAAAAAGGTCCAGTTGCCGTGACCACAAATATTAATTCCATCTAGACACCGTTGCCCTAGAGCACACAAAAAACTATACATACCTTGGCCTAAACATCAGCACCACAGGTAACTTCCACAAAGCTGTGAACGATCTGAGAGACAAGGCAAGAAGGGCCTTCTATGCCATCAAAAGGAACATACAATTCGACATACCAATTAGGATCTGGCTAAAAATACTTGAATCAGTTACAGAACCGATTGGCCTTTATGGTTGTGAGGTCTGGGGTCCGCTCACCAACCAAGAATTCACAAAATAGGACAAACACCAAATTGAGACTCCGCATGCAGAATTCAGAACCCCCTGTATATAGCACCGCTATTGTTATTTACTGCTGCTCTTTAATTATTTGTTATTTTTATCTCATACTTTTTTTGTTGGTATTTTCTTAAAACTGCATTGTTGGTTAAGGGCTTGTAAGTAAGCATTTCACTGTAAGGTCTACTGTTGTATTCGGCGCATGTGACAAATACAATTTGATTTGAAAACACCAAATAATGCATGCAGAGCAGAATTAGGCCGATACCCACTAATTATCAAAATCCAGAACAGAGCCTTTTTGTACATGAACTATTTGCACATAATATGACATTTGAAATGTACTACTTCACAAATATATCTACTTCACTTGCTTTGGCAAGTATGTTTCCCATGCCAATATCAATCAATCAAATGTATTTATAAAGCCCTTCTTATATCAGCTGATGTCACAAAGTGCTGTACAGAAACCCAGCCTAAAACCCCAAACAGCAAGCAATGCAGGTGAAGAAGCACTGTGGCTAGGAAAAACTCCCTATAAAGGCTGGAACCTAGGAAGAAACCTAGAGAGGAACCAGGCTATGAGGGGTGGCCAGTCCTCTTCTGGCTGTGCCGGGTGGAGATTATAACAGAACATGGCCAAGATGTTCAAGTGTTCATAGATGAAGGTGCAACAGGTCAGCACCTGGAGTAAATAAAGCCGAGGGAGAGAGACAGAGAGGGAGAGACAGAGAGGGAGAGACAGACAGACAGACAGACAGACAGACAGACAGACAGACAGAGAGAGAGAGAGAGAGAGAGAGAGAGAGAGAGAGAGAGAGAGAGAGAGAGAGAGAGAGAGAGAGAGAAAAGTAAGCATCCCAGGAGGAGCATTGGTGACAGGAGAATGTTAGAGATGGACAGAAATGACTTTTAATCTGAGACACATACTCCCACAGTGATAAGAGACAAGCTGGGGCTTCAGAGAACGATTAGATCTGCACTCTCAGTGTGGGTCCCAAATGGCACCCTATTCCCCATAGGACCCAGGTCACACGTAGTGCACTATAAAGGGAGGGACATTTGGGACGCAAACTCACTGCCACATGGAGAGGAATAGTCCGGCACTGTGAACGAGTTATAATACCCATAAAACCTAGCGGTAAAATCCGGTAATGGTTCCAGTCGTTTTTTCACCATTAATTTCTGCATCTGGAATTTTAGAACTACTTCATATAAGGTCTGTGTTTCGTGTGGGCTTTCCCTGGCTTGACGTTTTGATAACTGTGTAATTCTCTCTCACCTGTACATTTTCCATTGACTTCCCTGTATCTGTCTGTTCCTCTGTTACATCCCCGTGTCAGCACTGATGTCGCTATTCTCCCCCTGTCCAGACGCTGTCTGTGTTCTGTTTCATGTCCGTTGTCTATTAAATGTTCCCTCCCTGTACTTGCTTCTGGTCTCCCAGCGTCTATCTTTACAGTAGGAAGCATGTCCTGCATGTCATCTCTGGCCAACACTGTCAGCTACCGTTCACCAGCACAATCCGAGACCTTTGTGCCCAGAGACCTTCTGTGCCCAATTCATGAATTTACATCCCCTTTCTCTGTCTTAGCTAGCCACTGACTACACTTTAGCTAGCTAGTTAGCAGAGCAGTAGATCAAAACATCATTTAGTTTTACTCAGCCTGGATAATTGTTTGTACAGTATGTCGACTTCAGTGTCTTTTTCAGACCTTTTTGCATTTTTCAAGGATGAGCATCAGAGCATTAAAAGGGGAGAAGACCACTCGAAGTCTGGCCATGTGGAAATGACCACTAGAAGTCTGGCCACGTGGAGAAGACAACTCGAAGTCTGGCCATGTGGAAATGACCACTAGAAGTCTGGCCACGTGGAGAAGACAACTCGAAGTCTGGCCATGTGGAGAAGACCACTAGAAGTCTGGCCACGTGGAGAAGACAACTAGAAGTCTGGCCATGTGGAGAAGACCACTATCAGTCTGGCCATGTGGAGAAGACCACTAGAAGTCTGGCCATGTGGAGAAGACCACTAGAAGTCTGGCCATGTGGAGAAGACCACTAGAAGTCTGGCCATGTGGAGAAGACCACTAGAAGTCTGGCCATGTGGAGAAGACCACTAGAAGTCTGGCCATGTGGAGAAGACCACTAGAAGTCTGGCCATGTACTGAGGGGTAACTTACCAGTTTGGTCAGGGCCAGCATGAGGGATATAGTTTGTCCTGTGTGGGTGAGTGTAGCTATTAAGTTAAGTTTGAGCATCTTAGCAGGACACAATGTGTTCTATACAGCGGTCAACATTCTACAAGGAAAGAGACACTTAATCAATATATATATAATCATTAACCAGGTTGCCCTGGATACCACACTTAGATGAGTCATAACTTAGTTCTAGAATGTTGTCATTGTTGAGAATGAATCTAAAAATCTATTGACATTCATAATGGACTTAGTTTAGATATCCAGCCTGTATTGTAGTGACCAGAGACAAAACTTCAAAGACACAGTATTTATTTATTCAGAGTGGTACCTGCATTCACACAGTCTGGATCTATAGGATCTTTCCCAATATATGATTGATATGTCAAGTGATAAAATCCCATGTTATCAATTAAAAGTTTATGGAAGAACTGCACTTTACTGGCACCAGGTCCAAGGTCAGCTCCACATTACTGGAAGGGACACATGTTTCTTCGTTGTGTCGACCACCAAGTCGTTCTGCCGCTGAGCAAGGCAGTTAACCCACTGTTCCCCCGGGTGCCGAAGACGTGGATGTCGATTAAGGCAGACCCCCCCCCCCCCACCTCTCTGATTCAGAGGGGTTGGGTTAAATGTGGAAGACACATTTCAGTTGAAGGCATTCAGTTGTACAACTGACTAGGTATCCCCATTTCCCCTTAGCCTCCATTACCATCCCCACGCAGTGTGACGACCTCTGACAGACACATATTGCCCCTCCTGTCAATACCTGTTTTCAGGGAAGCCAATGGTCCAAAAATATTACACGCACGCACACACACACACACACACACACACACACACACACACACACACACACACACACACACACACACACACACACACACACACACACACACACACACACACACACACACACACACACACACACACACACACACACACACACACACACACACACACACACGGCTTCCAGAATAGGATATATACACCATTCAAGTTTTGCTCAAAGCAGCCAACTAAAGTAATGTAGTTAACGTTATCATGGGCACACTGGGAATTCATATCTGTGATGTTCAAATGATTTCTTACCCTCTGTATCTTACTAGCTGAAGGCTCCAGTCATCCCTGCCTGTACCTGACATGGTTAAAAAAGGAATCAAGATCATACACAAACAATGGGCTCCTAGAATAGGTTATATAACATACAAGTTTTGCTCGAAACAGCCAACTAAAGTAACGCAGTTAACTTAAGTTCAATTACAAAGGCCGGCCTGAGTGCATCTCCTCAGTTTCATTCAGTACTACAACACGATTCACATGCCATTTTATCATGAGCACAGTGGGAATTTATATCTGTGGATGTTTAAATTATGTCTTACCCCCCCCCCCCCCCCCCCCCAGAGTGAGAGAGTACATGACTTCCAACAGATCTCCTGGCTGAGGGTGGTGTTGATCATGCATGTCTTACCCCCCCCCCCCCCCCAGAGTGAGAGAGTACATGACTTCCAACAGGTCTCCTGGCTGAGGGGGGTGTTGATCATGCATGTCTTACCCCCCCCCCCCCCCTGAGTGAGAGAGTACATGACTTCCAACAGATCTCCTGGCTGAGGGTGGTGTTGATCATGCATGTCTTACCCCCCCCAGAGTGAGAGAGTACATGACTTCCAACAGGTCTCCTGGCTGAGGGTGGTGTTGATCATGCATGTCTTACCCCCCCCCCCCAGAGTGAGAGAGTACACGACTTCCAACAGGTCTCCTGGCTGAGGGTGGTGTTGATCATGCATGTCTTACCCCCCCCCCCCCCCCCTGAGTGAGAGAGTACATGACTTCCAACAGATCTCCTGGCTGAGGGTGGTGTTGATCATGCATGTCTTACCCCCCCCAGAGTGAGAGAGTACATGACTTCCAACAGGTCTCCTGGCTGAGGGTGGTGTTGATCATGCATGTCTTACCCCCCCCCCCAGAGTGAGAGAGTACATGACTTCCAACAGGTCTCCTGGCTGAGGGTGGTGTTGATCATGCATGTCTTACCCCCCCCCCAGAGTGAGAGAGTACATGACTTCCAACAGATCTCCTGGCTGAGGGTGGTGTTGATCATGCATGTCTTACCCCCCCCCCCCCCCCCCCCAGAGTGAGAGAGTACATGACTTCCAACAGGTCTCCTGGCTGAGGGGGGTGTTGATCATGCATGTCTTACCCCCCCCCCCCCCCAGAGTGAGAGAGTACATGACTTCCAACAGATCTCCTGGCTGAGGGTGGTGTTGATCATGCATGTCTTACCCCCCCCCCCCCCCCCCCAGAGTGAGAGAGTACATGACTTCCAACAGGTCTCCTGGCTGAGGGGGGTGTTGATCATGCATGTCTTACCCCCCCCCCCAGAGTGAGAGAGAACATGACTTCCAACAGGTCTCCTGGCTGAGGGTGGTGTTGATCATGCATTGCTTCTCGTGGGGTGAGCCTGATGTTCCGCATGTTACGCCTGGTGTCTAAAACAATGGGGTTAAAGGGGACATAAAGTCAGAATTTCGATAAGTCTACAAATTCAATGTTTTATCACAATATTGTATCATATTTGATGAGTTACTGACCTGTCCGTCCACAGGCTCGATCTGCTGTAGTCTCTACAACTAGATGCTCGCGCTCGGATCACATTGGCACAGGATGTCCTTGAGTGTAGCACTCCTGTTGGACTGGAAAACAAAGAGACATTTGATCAGTGCTGGGATATTTTTTAATGCCGTATCAACATCTTTTTCTGGACAGAAAATGCATTTTTGGGGTGGCAGGGTAGCCTAGGGGTTAGAGTGTTGGACTAGTAACTGAAAGGTTGCAAGTTCAAATCCCTGAGCTGACAAGGTACAAATCTGTCGTTCTGCCCCTGAACAGGCAGTTAACCCACTGTTCCTAGGCTGTCATTGAAAATAAGAATTTGTTCTTAAATGACTTGCCTAGTTAAGTAAAATTATCATAACACAAACCCTCCTTGGAAAATGTGACAAGTGGTCCCTCAACATCGAAATCCTCATTGTTTGTTCTTGTTTCCCAATCAACAGTCTGGATCTTCCTCTTCTGTCATGGTGGATGAGCTTCCTTATCTGGTAAATACAGAGCTATTTCTCTTTCCCCAAGGGAAAATGGCAGCTACAGACCCGAGTGTTGTCATTGGGTTTCCGGTCCGCCCATCTGAAAAAACAAGCAAATTTTACCAGCTAGCTAAGTTGATCACTAAAATTGTACATTTTGTATTAAAATACCATCACCCATAGACTTGACTATAGTAACGGTAAAATAGACTGGGCTTTGGTCTATCGGCACATGGATGGGACATTTCTGCTTAGATGGAGGAATTATCTGGAATGTTCAACTAGAACGTCAGGACAGTCTAGGATACTCTTTGCCCGAAGACGTGAAGTATTGCGATGAGCTATACGACTGTACTTCTGAGTCTAATTATCAAGAGGAAAGTGAAAACCCTCAGCCGTGAGGTTATTGAGGAGGACCAACAGTGATATAGGTGGATCATCTGAAAGGGACTGACATGCAGGGACATAACATAAGGATTTTGGGCACTGGTCAGCAGACCACGATTTCTACATTCAGGTCCTAAATCTGTGACATGCGATGTTTGTAAAGGCAAAATTTCACGGCTGTGTCAGGCTAGTTTGGCACATTGTCTACTAGCCCAGTCTGAAAAGTACTAGCCTTGGGCTAGCATAATTCATCCCTGTTGACATTTCTGACTGACTTAACAGGTCATTTGATTAGTCATGTACAACAGATGCACTCGTGGAACAAAACCGTTTCTGTGTTTTGTACGGGGAAAACATTGAGCACACAAGTCCTACCAAATGAAATCAAATCAAATCTGATTGGTCACATACACGTGTTTAGCAGATGTTATTGTGTGTGTAGCGAAATGCTTGTGCTTTTAGCTCCGACAGTACAGTAATATCTAAAAAGTAATATCTAACAAATTACACAACATATACCCAATACACAAAAATCGAAGTAGGAATGAATTAAGACCCTATACATATGGGGTAATATCTACTTGCTAAAAAATGCTAATGTAGCTAGCTAGGTTATTTGAAAAATGCTAAACAAGAATACACACGAGAAATACACAATATCAATTATTTACACAATAAACTACAAAGGCTATAATATCTACTTGCTAGATTACTTGCTACTTGTCGATGAGTTTGCATTGAGAAACGTGCCCTGAGGGATGACGTCAACGCTTGCGACAAGATGTATAGTTCTGCATGGTAGCCACATTAGCATTTCATTTTTGGGGAGTAATTACAGGTGAATATATTGATAAAAGTTACCTTGTCTGAGAGAGATTTGACCGGTTAATTAAAACGTCGTGCCGGGGTAAGCCTACACGAAACACGGAGTCCTTGTAATATCAAAAAGTTCTAAAATCCCAGACATAAAAATGAATGGTGAAAAAAAACAATTGGAACCATTTCCAGGTTATACCGCTAGGTTTTATGGGTATTAGGACTCATATTGTGGTACTCGATGTGTTCTCTTTACTTTTACAAACACACTTGCAAAGTGTTATCTCGATCTCTGTAGGACTCTTTAATGTATACCAGCATGCATCATCGTTACTTTGGTGGTAGAGGACACATTCAAAGGCATAGCATTGGAGAATTGACACTACCAGCTGTTCAGGGACTTGGCTCCAGAACTGTCTGTCTGGCCAGAAACTGCCACTTGGTGACGTCAATAGTATGTGTGTTTGTGTGGTGTGGTGCCACCACCATCTCCAAATTAACATCAGACACAGCAACTAGAAACAGAGAACATTTTTCTGTAATGTCTGAATTCATTGAAAAGCAGCATTGGAAGACCTTGATGACAAGCTTGGCTGCAGAGCGCTGGGTGTTTTCAATCTTCTGTCCAAGGGAGGATGGGATGGGATGTCATGGGAGAAAATGAACGGCTGGAAAGCAGGCGCCTGGATTCCTCTCTCTCTCTCTCTCTTTCTCTCTCTCTCTCTCTCTCAGCCTCTGTTCAGCTCTCTGTAGTGTTGTCTGTAGTCACAGCGAGGGTCCAGATAAACTCTGCCTCCCCACCTCTCCTCTCCTCTCTCCTCAGCCCCCCCCCATCCCTCTCTCTCTTTCCCATTCCCACACTGGCAAGATGTACACGGCTGCTGTTGTTGTTGTCGTGCAAGTAGATGAAATGTCAACTCAACTCCGAGCTCTGGCATTAGTTATTGCTCTAGAAATAAAAGGGCGATACTGTACCTTCAGATGTGGAAATTGTTATTGGTTTTTGCTAAATTAAAAACATTTGTTCAATTAAAAACAATCAAGCCTCACTTTTATGTGCAGGAAATTAGAACGTTTTATTTGTTTGTTTTGAATGAATTAACAACCAGAGAGATTTAAGGCCACCAGGAGAATTTAATATTCCGTAGAGTTGTGTACACCGTTTCACCCGACATTAAACAAACAGCTTAATACCTCGATACGTCAACAAACACATCCGCAAATAAATTAGCAATAGCAGCAATCACGTGTCTCCCCTCAAATGCTTATCAAAGTCAAATGCCTGAGTCATTTAGGTTGGGAAACTTCAAAGGACATTTGGAGAGCGCTTCTGACAGTGTTGAAAGTTTAAACTGAGCCGAATTGTGGAGGAACAGATGGAAGGAAAGAGAACATGACCTGAGGTACAATTAATTCAAATGAAGAGACAGTGATATATTTCATGAAGAATTACACTGTAAAATGTAACCATCTAAGTCACTAAATGAACTGAGTAATGGTATCTTAAACATTTAACATTTTATATTTATATTTAAATGACTTAAATGTCCTAGTAACTTCATAACATTAAGTTCTACTAACTTGATTACATTAAGTTCTACTAACTTGATTACATTAAGTCACACTAACTTGATTACATTAAGTCACACTAACTTGATTACATTAAGTTCTACTAACTTGATTACATTAAGTCACACTAACTTGATTACATTAAGTTCTACTAACTTGATTACATTAAGTCACACTAACTTGATTACATTAAGTTCTACTAACTTGATTACATTAAGTCATAGTAACTTGATTACATTAAGTTCTACTAAGTTGATTACATTAAGTCCAACTAAGTTGATTAGATTAAGTCACACTAAGTTGATTACATTAAGTTCTACTAACTTGATTACATTAAGTCCTAGTAACTTCATAACATTAAGTCCTACTACGTTGATTATATTAAGTCCTACTACGTTGATAACATTAAGTTCTACTAACTTGATTACATTAAGTCATAGTAACTTGATAACATTAAGTCCAACTAACTTGATAACATTAAGTCCTACTAACTTGATTACATTAAGTCATAGTAACTTGATTACATTAAGTTCTACTAACTTGATAACATTAAGTCCAACTAAGTTGATTAGATTAAGTCACACTAACTTGATTACATTAGGTTCTACTAACTTGATAACATTAAGTCCTACTAACTTGATTACATTAAGTTCTACTAACTTGATTACATTAAGTCATAGTAACTTGATAACATTAAGTCCAACTAACTTGATAACATTAAGTCCTACTAACTTGATTACATTAGGTTCTACTAACTTGATAACATTAAGTCCTCTAACTTGATTACATTAAGTCCAACTAAGTTGATTAGATTAAGTCATACTTACTCAATTCCTCATATACTGTATTTCTGAACATCAATTCCCAAGAAGGAACCCACGAAGATACATAGGGCATGAAGTTGTCTACAGAAATAGGAAGTAGACACTAGGAAGTAGGAAGTAGTATGTAATTAAGTCATTTTACAATGGAGGAGGGTGTAGCCTTAACCTCAGCATCACACCACCACCACCCATTTAACATAAACACAGCTACAGTAGAAACACTCACTAATCCGAGTGCTCTGAAAACACGTGCCATGATTATCTAGAGTGATTTCACACAACGGCAGAGGGTAGGTTGATAAAAGGCTTTGCAGAAGCAATTAAGTAGAGACACTGGGAACAGGAGATGTTTGAATCAGCATATTTCAGGAACAGGTTATATAACTCAAGCCAACATGATGGAGGATGCAAATTGCTGTAACTAGCATACTCATGTACTCCCGAGTGGTGCAGCGGTGTAAGGCACTGCATCACAGTGCAAGAGGCGTCGCTACAGTCCCTGGTTTGAATCCAGGCTGTATCACATCCGGCCGTGATTGGAAGTCCCACAGGGCGGTGCACAATTGGCCCAGCGTTGTCTGGGTTTGGCTGGGGTAGGCCGTCATTGTAAAATAAGAATATGTTCTTAACTGACTTACCTAGTTAAATAAAGGTTAAATTAAAAACATACACATGCTAGGGCTGAGGAGTGTGTGTTAGAACACAGAGACACAGAGTCTCTTCACTTTGATTTACAAGAGAGAAACACAAAAAATAAATTGGCTGCCTGGACCGCAGGGTCTGACTTCACCACATTGGGCAGTTTGATCACTCTAAACACAGTTCTTCTGTGACTAAAAAAAAAGGGGGTTATGTTTTGTTTCAACATACTTCCCCTACATGGTAATTGACTCCTGTATTTACGGAGAGCAGCAAGCAGTCAACAGATGCCATTTGAAGCTTAGTTCTACTTGGTGTATTAGAATTCCATTTGGTGTGGTTGTGTTAATTCACTGGGCAGCAAGTAGCAACAGATGATGCAATAAAAGCCAAAAGCAGGCAACAGGATACATCTCTCACTTAGACTGTGTCCCAAATACCACCCTATTCTCTATTTAGTCCCAAAGAAGTAGTAGCCGGTCAAAAGTAGTGCACTATATAGGGAATAGGGTGAAATTTCATACTTAGCCTTAGTGTTTGACTGAGGTTTCTCAGAAATCCTGGTTGGTAGATTTCTGTATTTTCCTGCTTATTTCCTCCTGATCCAGGGAATCTTCCAACCGGGGTTTCTGGAAAACCTAGGAACTGTGGGAAAGTTAACACAACTTTGAAACTGTATTGAGCATTCACCTTGAGTCTGAGAGAAGTGAAGCAGCATCTGGTTTTGAGAGAGATGGAGCGAGCGAGAGACAGCGAGAGAGAGGACTTGCAGCTGCCCATGACTCCTCTCTGCTTCAGGGGACAGAAGGCAGAGTCGCTAAATGCCAAAATCCACTGGGGTGTGTATGTGTGGCAATCGAACTTTGGCTGCTGCTGTCTGCAGGTAACCAGAATCACAGATTGGAACCACGTGTCTCCATGAAGCGTCATCACCACAGAGGGTCTGTCTGCCAAACGGCACCCTACTCACCCTTTGGACCAAACGTAGTGCACCAGCTAGGGAATTGGGAGACAGACCCTCATCACACCGGGATGTCTGGGGGGAAAAAATACCCAGTTTTTCTGTGTAAACATCTTCCACGATATACAATACATATACGCATACGGACGAGCCTATGTCATGCCAATTCTTATTGCTCACGTGTGTAAAATCTGTCTACCGTTGCAAAACAAGCTCAATCAATCAATCAATCAATCAAATGTATTTATAAAGCCCTTTTCACATCAGCCGATGTCACAAAGTGCTGTACAGAAACCCAGCCTAAAACCCCAAACAGCAGGCAATGCAGATGTAGAAACACGGTGGCTAGGAAAACCCCCCTAGAAAGGCCAGAACCTAGGAAGAAACCTAGAGAGGAACCAGGCTCTGGTTCCTGAAAGTATTTTCTTTTTAACTAGAATGATATGAAATGCATTGAATGAACACATGCATAATGCAAGAATTTGCTTTGTAATGGTACAAATTTGTCCGTTTTGTTGATTTGATATCTTGCAAAGGAAGTCCTTTTCTACTCCCTGACACACCAGACTAGTCATCTTGAGTCATCATCTCTTATGGAGCACATCAACACAATATGTTCCACTTCAGTGCTATAGTTTATTAACAAGGTTATGTCCTAAATAGCACCCCTATTCCCTATATAGTGCACTACTTTTAACCAGAGCCCTATGGCCAATGGCACCCTATTCCCTATATAGTGCACTACTTTTAACCAGGGCCCTATGGCCAATGGCACCCTATTCCCTATATAGTGCACAACCTTTCAACAGGGCACTATATAGGGAATAGGGTGCCATTTTAAACACATATTTAATCTAGTGAAAACACACCATCTTGCTTCAGAACAGATGCTGCTACACTCCTCTCAGACTCAAGGTGAATGCTCAGTCAGACACTAAGGCCGTGTCTGTAATGGCACCTTATTCCCTATATAGTGCACTACATTGGGGAACTGTAAAAGCAATGCGCTATATAAGGAATAGGATAACATTTGGGATGCAGGCTTTAGTGTATATTTGCAGGATTAAAGAAAATCCAGAAAATCCTACAACTGTTTAATATAGGCATGTTAACTGGGTTTCTTTGTCGCTTGCATCGGGCAGATCCACCTAATCTGCTTTTGAGGGATTGAGCCCCACCTGTTGAGCTGCCTGTTTTGCATGTTATTTTGGCATTGATACATGTCACATATGAGTTTGCAAACAATGTGAACAAAAATGTATAATTGAGTAAATAAAGCCGCGTACAAATATGGTCTTTCTTGAGTAAGGCAGCTCCAAAATGCAGGTGTTTCAGCCTAGCTCAGTGCTTTCTGTGGTGGTGGTACAGCCAGCAGTAAATACGGAGCGTATGGGTTGGTAATGTTCTCTAGTTGCACCGTGATTGGCTCAGTGTTCTGTCACTCATGGGGACACTACGTCACTGCAAAATCTACTGGGAGAGCTCATAAATCCAAGCCCCTTGGGTGCTGCCATAGATTTACATAAGAAGTGACCATCCAAGAAGGCTCAAGGTCATTGGCCACAGATAAAATGACGTGTGGATAAAGAGTTACCTGTCTATCAGAACACAGAGGGTGTTCTTTTAAATGGAAGCCTTCCCAACGTAATCCAGGTAGAGTTAGGAATTCCCCAGGGAAGCTGTCTAGGCCCTTTACTTGTTTCAATCTTTACTAATGACATGCCACTGGCTTTGAGTAAATCCAGAGTGTCTATGTATGACTCAACTCTATACACGTCAACTACTACAGCGATTGAAATGACTGCAACACTTAACAAAGAGTGTCATCATCATGAATCAAATCGACAATCTACTGGAAAAGCCTTTGAAATCCTTGTCATATGTGTCTCGTTTCAGGAAACTAGGCCTATGTTGCACTTCTGGAACATGTGAACTTTCACGTGTCTTAATAACAAACTTGTATTCCATCCGTAAATACAAATAAAATTGTTAAATTATGAGCCTAGTTGGTTTAGCCATGGAAAAAGACAGGAACCTTCCCGCTAGCCATGATTGGCTGAGATAATGAATGGGCTGGACATGCCGCGAGATGAGTTTGGATTAGTATGCCATGTAGAATGCTTCTGTTTATAACGTGAGCAGCTCAGTATGTGTTGATAGTCCTTTCTACTGTGTAATTTTTGAAATATATAACGTTAGCCATCGAGAACTACAAAAGTTCTGCTACTTTTCTCAATGACATTGATGCCCTGAATTTATCAGGCTCTATCGACAGATCAGTTGGAAAAAGCGATTTGCTACTTTCTGCACACGCCACGGTCAGTGTGAACCGGAGTGACTTGACACAACGCTGGCCAAACAAGATGTAGCTACAAACAAAACCGTTAAATGGTTCCAGTCTGCTGGGAAGCGTTCATCCTGGTATACAGGTAAGGGTCTAGCTACATTTTAAAATATTACATGTTTTTAAATTTGTCAGAAAGTTGTTTTCATTGCAAGTTATAGCGTACTGTTCGCTAGCTAGCGAACATTAGCTTGCTGGCTCGCTAGCTAACGTTACGTGTATGATCTGTGTAGTAATATTATTCAAATTAGAAATCCATTTGCATTCTTAGTTATAGCCTAATGTTATCTAGCTAACATTGAACCTGGTTGGTTAGCTTCAGCTACCTGGAGATTCTTACTAAACCTATGACAATGTCTGTATTGGTTGGTAGTAATATGAGTTTGGATTATGCAGTTTCATTGTTTCGCTAGCTACCTAGCTAACTAGCTACATGTCTAAACAAAAGACTTCGTCAGATGATTACATGACCCATCAAGTTATCCAGGTGTGTCTGGGGGTGATTAAGGCTATCTATTGTATTTCATGAACATGTGTACATGTGTACATGTCTAGACAATAGTGACCCATCCACTTAGCTAGATGTGGCTGGGGGGTTTGTTTTAGCATTTCCTTCATATGAGCCATCAATTTAGACAAGTGTCATCTAATAATTATAAAATATTTTTTTATCTGGACACTTTCTGTTTTTGATACTATACAAGTAACCATTTCACTGTTTACACCTTCTGTGTCCTGTGTTACAACGATTTTATTTGATATAGTGTGTGTTTACCAGAGACGGTAATGTGAAGAACAACATGACTTGCAACAAAGTCAGATTAGGATTTAGGACTAGATAAAGTGTATTTTTACCTGGAATTTTTCCTTATAGTAGGCTACTACTTTCACCACTTTTAGTCTTGAAATCTTTGGTTGTTTACTAAACAAATCACTCTGTTTAGCACATGCCAAATGAAGATAAAGTATAGATAAAATGTATCTATGCTCATCGGCCATTGGACATAAACATTACACAACAAGTTGGAAGTCTAAATTCAACAATGAACGGTTTGGAAGGAATCAGTGACTAACTGCAAAACACATTTTTTTTCTTCCATTTTCATTTAATGTTTATTTAACCTTTATTTAACTAGGCAAGTCATTTAACAACAAATTTGTATTTACAAAAGCGGCCTACTACGGGGACGGAGGCTGGGATTAATATATACAAATAAATGAAATTAAAATATAGGACAAAACACACATCATGACAAGAGAGACAACACTACAATACATAAAGAGAGACCTAAGACAACAACATAGCAAGGCAGCAACACATGACAACACAGCATGGTAGCAACACAACATAACAACATGGTATCAACACAACATGGTAGAAACACAACATGGTAGCAGCATAACATCGTAGCAGCACAAAACAGGGTACAAACATTATTGGGCACAGACAACAGCACAAAGGGCAAGAAGGTAGAGACAACAATACATCACGCGAAGCAGCCACAACTGTCAGTAAGAGTGTCCATGATTGAGTCTTTGAATGAAGAGATTGAGATAAAACTGTCCAGTTTGAGTGTTTGCTGCAGCTCATTCCCGTCGCTAGCTGCAGCGAACTGAAAAGAGGAGCGACCCAGGGATGTGTCTGCTTTGGGGACCTTTAACAGAATGTGACAGGCAGAACGGGTGTTGTATGTGGAGGATGAGGACTGCAGTAGATATCTCAGATAGGGGGGAGTGAGGCCCAAGAGGGTTTCACTCACTAGTTTGCTATTTAGTGGAGAGGGTGTGTGGTCCATGTCTGCGTTTAAGGGTCTCTTTTCCAAGCTTAAAAGTATAAACATTCACTCGCAACACACCATGGGCCAGTGAAGGTTGAAGACATTGGCCATGCTGTCAATCCAGCATGAATTCTGCCGCGTTCAAAACAACTGTAAACTCGGAACTTGGAAATCTCAGACTTTAGTGAGTTCAAGATAACTGGGAACTCGGGAAGAAACAAGCTTTGACTGGGAAAATACGTTTTGAACGGTCATCCAACTCAAAATCTCCGTCCTCTTTCTAGATCTCCAATCTGAAGATCACTGACATCATGTTTCAACCTTGTTTTTTTCCCCCGAGTTCCCAGTTGTCTTGAAAGCACCACAAATCCAGAGAATGCCAGACTTTGATGACAAAGTTTGATGACAAAATTTGCCAACAAGAAGGACTGCCGCGCCACCATCCTGCTCAAGTGAGCACAACAAGGTGAGTCCAAAAATGTATTGTATGCTGCAACATAAATTATGTAATATGCCAGAGAGATATGTACACTGTAGTTAAGAAAGTAATACAAAGTGTATGTTGTGTAGTAAGCTGTTAGTAGCCCATGCGCCTCACCCTAATAGTTTGGGCCCTTTCCCCTTCGTAACTTAGCCTACTGTTCTGACTTGGTGGTGCACATGTAGCCTATAGCCTGTTTTAGAGAAATGTATTCATTGAATATTGTAAGAGCCTTCATTGTCTGCTTATATGCCCCCCGTTACTTATCCTACAGTTCTGACTTGGTGTACAGGGAGAATACTGAAAGAATTCCCAATGTTCTGAATTCTGTCGCTGTGCATTTCCAATGTTATATTGACAACGTCCGTCCTAGTTCATTAATGTCTTAATCGAAACTACGGATTGCCCCTTATCCGCTCGTCGTTCCCTTATGCCATAGTTTGTACATATCAATTGTCAGTAGAAACCACATTTGTTAAAGCAAGTCAGCCACATCAGCTATGTTTTTTAAAAAGGCAATAAATGAAGCTGTATTAACTGTTTCGCTGCCAGACAAGGCTCCACTGATAGCCAGGTGTAGCAGTGGTAAGGATTCACACTGCTGAAAAGAAAGCTCTGCTGTTGGGACAGCTTTATGTAGGCCCTAACAGTTTGTGGGCACCGTTTGTCGGCACCGTTTGTCACCGTTATAGTGCAATTCATGTATTATTTAGTATTGTGTAGTGGCTTTGCTGGCATGCATCTAAACTTTTTTATTTTTTGCCACACCAAGATTTACATGCTAAAATTGCCACTGAGAAGCAATGATGAGCAACGATATAAGGGAGGTCTTTACTCTATTATGGGTTACCTCCATGACATGAATAGGGGTTCAATCAATCCATTTTGATTGTTGCCTCTTGGGAAATTAAACAAAGTGGTCAAATATATAATCAATGTGTTTCCCCACTGGAGTTCTCCTGGCAGCGATAGAGCCCCAACATTTCCCTGCTAGAGTCCCCCCTGGAAGTCCACCTGTGCTAAATTCAATTGATTGGACATGACAGGCACACACCTGTCTATATAAGGTTCCACAGTTGACAGTGCATGTCAGAGCAAAAACCAAGACATGAGGTTGAAGGAATTGTTTGTAGAGCTCCGAGACAGGATTGTGTCGAGGCACAGATCTGCGGAAGGGTGCCAAAAAATGTCTGTATCATTGAAGGTCTACAAGAACAGAGTGCCCTCCATCATTCTTAAATGGAAAAAGTTTGGAACCACCAAGACTCTTCCTAGAGCTGGCAGCCCGGCCAAACTGAGCAGTCAGGGTAGAAGG
>NC_052338.1:32244531-32269531 GCF_016432855.1 Salvelinus namaycush
GTATATATAGAGGTTAATGACATGTCCCGGTGGGCCAGTATATATAGAGGTTAATGGTAGGTCCCAGTAGGCCAGTATATATAGAGGTTAATGGTAGCTCCCAGTGGGCCAGTATATAGAGGTTAATGGTAGGTCCCAGTATATATAGAGGTTAATGACATGTCCCAGTGGGCCAGTATATAGAGGTTAATGACATGTCCCAGTGGGCCAGTATATAGAGGTTAATGGTAGGTCCCAGTGGGCCAGTATATAGAGGTTAATGACATGTCCCAGTGGGCCAGTATATAAAGTGCTTTATATTTTGGGTGTTTCGAGCCCTGAATGCTGATTGGCTGACAGCCGTGGTATACCGGACCGTATACCATGGGTATGACTAAACATGAATTTGTACTGCTCTAATTACGTTGGTAACCAGCTTATAATAGCAATAAGGCATCTTGGGGGTTTGTGGTGTGTTGCTTCGTGCGTAATAACAGCCCTTAGCCATGGTATATTGGACATATACCACACTCCCTCGGGCCTTATTGGTTACTAACGGTAGGTCCCAGTGGGCCAGTATGTAGAGGTTATTGGTAGGTCCCAGTAGGCCAGTATATACAGAGGTTAATGGTAGGTCCCAGTGGGCCAGTGTATAAAGAGGTTATTGGTAGGTCACAGTAGGCAAGTATATATAGAGGTTATTGGTAGGTCCTAGTAGGCCAGTGTATAAAGAGAGTAATGGTAGGTCCCAGTGGGCCAGTGTATAAAGAAGTTAATGGTAGGTCCCAGTGGGCCAGTGTATAAAGAGGTTAATGGTAGGTCCCAGTATATATAGAGGTTAATGGTAGGTCCCAGTAGGCCAGTGTATAAAGAGGTTAATGGTAGGTCCCAGTAGGCCAGTGTATAAAGAGAGTAATGGTAGGTCCCAGTAGGCCAGTGTATAAAGAGAGTAATGGTAGGTCCCAGTATATATAGAGATTAATGGTAGGTCCCAGTAGGCCAGTGTATAAAGAGAGTAATGGTAGGTCCCAGTGGGCCAGTGTATAAAGAGGTTAATGGTAGGTCCCAGTATATATAGAGGTTAATGGTAGTTCCCAGTATATATAGAGGTTAATGGTAGGTCACAGTAGACCAGTGTATAAAGAGAGTAATGGTAGGTCCCAGTAGGCCAGTGTATAAAGAGGTTAATGGTAGGTCCCAGTGGGCCAGTGTATAAAGAGAGTAATGGTAGGTCCCAGTGTATAAAGAGAGTAATGGTAGGTCCCAGTAGGCCAGTGTATAAAGAGAGTAATGGTAGGTCCCAGTGTATAAAGAGAGTAATGGTAGGTCCCAGTAGGCCAGTGTATAAAGAGAGTAATGGTAGGTCCCAGTGTATAAAGAGAGTAATGGTAGGTCCCAGTGTATAAAGAGAGTAATGGTAGGTCCCAGTAGGCCAGTGTATAAAGAGAGTAATGGTAGGTCCCAGTGTATAAAGAGAGTAATGGTAGGTCCCAGTGTATAAAGAGAGTAATGGTAGGTCCCAGTAGGCCAGTGTATAAAGAGGTTAATGGTAGGTCCCCTCCACCCCTCTATCCCTTTACCAACGACAAGAAATAGAAATCATAAGGGATTGAAGGCCTCTTAATAACAGATGTGCATTCCAAATGGCACCCGATTCCCTATATAGTGCACTACTTTACACCAGAGCCCTATTCCCTATATAGTGCACTACTTTACACCAGAGCCCTATTCCCTATATAGTGCACTACTTTACACCAGAGCCCTATTCCCTATATATAGTGCACTACTTTAGCTGTAATTTAATTCCGGTTAAAAGTAACGCACTAAATATGGAATAGTGGGACATTTGGGACGCATGCTTTAATTAATCAAGTATCCAGCGACAGGCACAGTCTAAAATCTGTCAACCTCTCTCAGCCGGCCCTAATTAACACCGGTACGTCCTAATAAAAGGAATGTTCAACCCAAAAGAGATTAGCGTCAGGGAAGCAATAATAATCCCTGCTGCTCAGGGAAGCAATAATAATCCCTGCTGCTCAGGGAAGCAATAATAATCCCTGCTGCTCAGGGAAGCAATAATAATCCCTGCTGTTTAGGGAAGCAATAATAATCCCTGCTGCTCAGGGAAGCAATAATAATCCCTGCTGCTCAGGGAAGCAATAATAATCCCTGCTGCTCAGGGAAGCAATAATAATCCCTGCTGCTCAGGGAAGCAATAATATTCCCTGCTGCTCAGGGAAGCAATAATAATCCCTGCTGCTCAGGGAAGCAATAATAATCCCTGCTGCTCAGGGAAGCAATAATAATCCCTGCTGCTCAGGGAAGCAATAATAATCCCTGCTGCTCAGGGAAGCAATAATATTCCCTGCTGCTCAGGGAAGCAGTAATATTCCCTGCTGCTCAGGGAAGCAATAATAATCCCTGCTGCTCAGGGAAGCAATAATAATCCCTGCTGCTCAGGGAAGCAGTAATATTCCCTGCTCCTCAGGGAAGCAATAATAATCCCTGCTGCTCAGGGAAGCAATAATAATCCCTGCTGCTCAGGGAAGCAATAATAATCCCTGCTGCTCAGGGAAGCAATAATAATCCCTGCTGCTCAGGGAAGCAATAATATTCCCTGCTGCTCAGGGAAGCAGTAATATTCCCTGCTGCTCAGGGAAACAATAATAATCCCTGCTGCTCAGGGAAGCAGTAATATTCCCTGCTGCTCAGGGAAGCAGTAATATTCCCTGCTGCTCAGGGAAGCAGTAATATTCCCTGCTGCTCAGGGAAGCAATAATAGAGTTCATAGTTTATATCACGACTCTTCAGACCTGCTTCAATCAATCAATCCGATGTATTTATAAAGGCCTTTTTACATCAGCAGATGTCACAACGTGCTGTACAGAAACCCAGCCTAAAACTCTAAACAGAAAGCAATGCAGATTCACGGTGGCTAGGAAACACTCCATAGAAAGGTAGAAACCTAGGAAGAAACGTAGAGAGGAACACTGCTCTGAGGGGTGGCCAGGCCTCTTCTGGCTGTGCCTGGTGGAGATTATAAGAGTACATGGCCATTAAGGCCAGATTGTTCTTCAAGATGAACAGATGTTTATAGATGACCAGCAGGGTCAAATAATAATCACAGTGGTTGTAGAGGTTGCAACAGGTCAGTACCTCAGGAGTAAATGTCAGTTGGCTTTTCATAGCTGAGCATTCAGAGGTCGAGACAGGAGGTGTGTGTGAGTGTGAGACAGAGAGACAGAGAGAGAGACAGAGAGAGAGAGACAGAGAGACAGAGAGAGAGAGAGAGGAAAACAACATGTCCGAGACAAGGTAGCAGCAGGCAGAACAGTTGAAACTAGAGCAGCAGCACGACCAGGTGGACTGGGGACAGCCAGGAGTCGTCAGGCCAGGTATTCCTGAGGCATGATCCTAGGGCTCAGGTCCTCCGGGAGGGGAGGGGGGGAGAGAAAGAGAGAGAATTAGAGAAGAGAGAGCAAATTCACACAGAACACCAGATAAGGACAGGAGAATTAAACCAGACATAACAGACCTACCCTAGCCCCCCGGGACATAGACTATTGCAGCATAGATACTGGAGACTGAGACAGGGGTGGCCCCGTCTGACGATACTGTCAGACAGGGCCAACCAGGCAGGATATAACCCCACCCACTTTGCCAAAGCACAGCCTCCACACCACTAGAGGGATTCCAACAGACCACCAACTTACCATCCTTGAGACAAGGCTGAGTACAGCCCACGAAGATCTCCTCCAGGGCACGAACCTGAGGGGGGGGCGTAAAACCGGACAGGAAGATCACATCAGTGACTCAACCCACTCAAGTGGGACCCCCTCCTAGGGACAGCATGGAAGATTACCAGTAAACCAGTGACTCAGCCCCCTGTAATATGGTTTAGAGGCAGAGAATCCCAGTGGAGAGAGGGGAGCTGGCCAGGCAGAGACAGCAAGGGCGGTTCGTCGCTCCAATGCCTTGCCGTTCACCTTCGCACCCATGGGCCAGACTACACTCAATCATAGGACCTACTGAAGAGATGAGTCTTCAATAAAGATTTAAAGGTCGAGACCGAGTCTGCGTCTCTCACATGGAAAGGCAGACCATAACATAACATTTGAGCTCTATAGGAGAAAGCCCTGCCTCCAGCTGTTTACTTAGAAATTCTAGGGACAGTAAGGAGGCCTGCGTCTTGTGACCATAGCGTACGTGTAGGTATGTACGGCAGGATCAAATCGGAGAGAGGAGTAGAAGTAAGTCCATGTAATGCTCAGCCCTAGCCCAGGAAGCCAGAGTACAGAGGCACTGGAGTAAAATGCAGGATATCTGTGGATTACAAGTAGAAACACCTGATAAACTGAAAGACCAACAGAGTGAGATTAACACTGACAGAGGAAGGAGATGGGGTCAGAGAGAGAGAGAGAGAGAGAGAGAGAAGTGAGAGAGAGAGAGAGAGAGAGAGAGAGAGGAGGAGAGAGAAGTGAGAGAGAGAAGTGAGAGAGAGAGAGAGAGAGAGAGAAAGAAAGAAAATGAGGCAACTAGAGAAAGTCAGAGAGAGAGAGAGAGAAAAAAAGTACAACTGCATTCTCCACTGGTCACCTCTGGACAGTACTGCCTGTCAACTCCTGGGCTGCGTCCCAAATGGCATCGTCTTCCCTATATATAGTAGGTAGAGCAGTAGCAGCAGTACACTAGGCAGGGAATCAGGTGCCATTGGGTTCTGGGGCAGGGGTCGGCTAGAGACATATGTGATCGTGTCTCAAGGTATACAATCTATTTTTGGGTTTACAGATTATTATGTTCCGGCACCTGACCATCCACTCCGACAAAAATCGTCCAGTTGCCGAATCTAGTTGCCTACCCCTGATGTAGGGAATCAGGTGGCATTTGAGGTGCAGTCCTGGTCTGGAGATGTACAGGGCAGCAGGACTTATCCACTGACCGTCATGTGATGTACTGCTCTGCTGTGATTAAAATACATGCTTCAAATGCCATGTTGTCAAAGCCAGGACAGTAATGCTAACAATCTGTTCCCCTACACTGTCAATCTGTTCTCCTGCACTGTCAATCTGTTCCCCTGCACTGTCAATCTGTTCCCCTGCACTGTCAATCTGTTCCCCTGCACTGTCAATCTGTTCCCCTGCACTGTCAATCTGTTCCCCTGCACTGTCAATCTGTTCCCCTGCACTGTCAATCTGTTCCCCTGCACTGCCAATCTGTTCCCCTGCACTGTCAATCTGTTCCCCTGCACTGTCAATCTGTTCCCCTGCACTGTCAATCTGTTCCCCTGCACTGCCAATCTGTTCCCCTGCACTGTCAATCTGTTCCCCTGCACTGCCAATCTGTTCCCCTGCACTGTCAATCTGTTCCCCTGCACTGCCAATCTGTTCCCCTGCACTGCCAATCTGTTCCCCTGCACTGCCAATCTGTTCCCCTGCACTGCCAATCTGTTCCCCTGCACTGCCAATCTGTTCCCCTACACTGTCAATCTGTTCCCCTGCACTGCCAATCTGTTCCCCTGCACTGCCAATCTGTTCCCCTGCACTGTCAATCTGTTCCCCTGCACTGCCAATCTGTTCCCCTGCACTGCCAATCTGTTCCCCTGCACTGCCAATCTGTTCTCCTGCACTGCCAATCTGTTCCCATGCACTGCCAATCTGTTCCCCTGCACTGCCAATCTGTTCCCCTGCACTGTCAATCTGTTCCCCTGCACTGCCAATCTGTTCCCCTGCACTGCCAATCTATTCCCCTGCACTGTCAATCTGTTCCCCTGCACTGCCAATCTGTTCTCCTGCACTGCCAATCTGTTCCCCTGCACTGCCAATCTGTTCCCCTGCACTGTCAATCTGTTCCCCTGCACTGCCAATCTGTTCCCCTGCACTGCCAATCTGTTCCCCTGCACTGCCAATCTGTTCCCCTGCACTGTCAATCTGTTCCCCTGCACTGCCAATCTGTTCCCCTGCACTGCCAATCTGTTCCCCTGCACTGCCAATCTGTTCCCCTGCACTGCCAATCTGTTCCCCTGCACTGCCAATCTGTTCCCCTGCACTGCCAATCTGTTCCCCTGCACTGCCAATCTGTTCCCCTGCACTGCCAATCTGTTTCCCTGCACTGCCAATCTGTTCCCCTGCACTGCCAATCTGTTCCCCTGCACTGCCAATCTGTTCCCCTGCACTGTCAATCTGTTCCCCTGCACTGCCAATCTGTTCCCCTGCACTGCCAATCTGTTCCCCTGACTCCTACCTCTACTGCTGCAGATGGGTGTTTAAATATGACTTCTACTTCTACTGCTGCAGATGCCTCATACAGACCGGAGAGTAGAACTGGAGAGAGAGAAGAGCAGATCTTGGTGCTACTGGTTACTACTAGTTACAACTGGTTCCCCTACTATCCTTGTCCCATCTCAATTAGCAGGGAAACTACCATAGCGCCCCCCCCCCGACATCAGCTAACCCCCTTTTTCCTTTATAGTGCACTAAATAGGGAACAGGGTGCTATTTGGGACGTAGTCATTCTCTACCACTGTACACTTCATCCGGAGAGCTGACAATGAACAGGTGGTGGTGTTTGGGACGTAGCCATTCTCTACCACTGTACACTTCATCCGGAGAGCTGACAATGAACAGGTGGTGGTGTTTGGGACGTAGCCATTCTCTACCACTGTACACTTCATCCGGAGAGCTGACAATGAACAGGTGGTGGTGTTTGGGACGTAGTCATTCTCTACCACTGTACACTTCATCCGGAGAGCTGACAATGAACAGGTGGTGGTGTTTGGGACGTAGCCATTCTCTACCACTGTACACTTCATCCGGAGAGCTGACAATGAACAGGTGGTGGTGTTTGGGACGTAGCCATTCTCTACCACTGTACACTTCATCCGGAGAGCTGACAATGAACAGGTGGTGGTGTTTGGGACGTAGCCATTCTCTACCACTGTACACTTCATCCGGAGAGCTGACAATGAACAGGTGGTGGTGTTTGGGACGTAGCCATTCTCTACCACTGTACACTTCATCCGGAGAGCTGACAATGAACAGGTGGTGGTGTTTGGGACGTAGCCATTCTCTACCACTGTACACTTCATCCGGAGAGCTGACAATGAACAGGTGGTGGTGTTTGGGACGTAGCCATTCTCTACCACTGTACACTTCATCCGGAGAGCTGACAATGAACAGGTGGTGGTGTTTGGGACGTAGCCATTCTCTACCACTGTACACTTCATCCGGAGAGCTGACAATGAACAGGTGGTGGTGTTTGGGACGTAGCCATTCTCTACCACTGTACACTTCATCCGGAGAGCTGACAATGAACAGGTGGTGGTGTTTGGGACGTAGCCATTCTCTACCACTGTACACTTCATCCGGAGAGCTGACAATGAACAGGTGGTGGTGTTTGGGACGTAGCCATTCTCTACCACTGTACACTTCATCCGGAGAGCTGACAATGAACAGGTGGTGGTGTTTGGGACGTAGCCATTCTCTACCACTGTACACTTCATCCGGAGAGCTGACAATGAACAGGTGGTGGTGTTTGGGACGTAGCCATTCTCTACCACTGTACACTTCATCCGGAGAGCTGACAATGAACAGGTGGTGGTGTTTGGGACGTAGCCATTCTCTACCACTGTACACTTCATCCGGAGAGCTGACAATGAACAGGTGGTGGTGTTTGGGACGTAGCCATTCTCTACCACTGTACACTTCATCCGGAGAGCTGACAATGAACAGGTGGTGGTGTTTGGGACGTAGCCATTCTCTACCACTGTACACTTCATCCGGAGAGCTGACAATGAACAGGTGGTGGTGTTTGGGACGTAGCCATTCTCTACCACTGTACACTTCATCCGGAGAGCTGACAATGAACAGGTGGTGGTGTTTGGGACGTAGCCATTCTCTACCACTGTACACTTCATCCGGAGAGCTGACAATGAACAGGTGGTGGTGTTTGGGACGTAGCCATTCTCTACCACTGTACACTTCATCCGGAGAGCTGACAATGAACAGGTGGTGGTGTTTGGGACGTAGCCATTCTCTACCACTGTACACTTCATCCGGAGAGCTGACAATGAACAGGTGGTGGTGTTTGGGACGTAGCCATTCTCTACCACTGTACACTTCATCCGGAGAGCTGACAATGAACAGGTGGTGGTGTTTGGGACGTAGCCATTCTCTACCACTGTACACTTCATCCGGAGAGCTGACAATGAACAGGTGGTGGTGTTTGGGACGTAGCCATTCTCTACCACTGTACACTTCATCCGGAGAGCTGACAATGAACAGGTGGTGGTGTTTGGGACGTAGCCATTCTCTACCACTGTACACTTCATCCGGAGAGCTGACAATGAACAGGTGGTGGTGTTTGGGACGTAGCCATTCTCTACCACTGTACACTTCATCCGGAGAGCTGACAATGAACAGGTGGTGGTGTTTGGGACGTAGCCATTCTCTACCACTGTACACTTCATCCGGAGAGCTGACAATGAACAGGTGGTGGTGTTTGCACAGCTGGCAATAACCACAGTAGCACTTAAGTAATGCATAAACAGAGATCTGCTGTAGCTTTTATGCCAATAAAGCATCCCCCGTATTTGGCTGATGTGACACCTTAAAACAGGTATGATCTTTACTGTATGAATGAAATGAATGGTTATGGCTAGGAGAATATGGCGGAGGAGACGAGGATTTGGGCCTCTGTCCAGATATAGGCAGGAGGAACTGTCTGGAGCTGATGTGGTCTCATCCGATGGTAGATTACGGTTTTTCCTAAGTTCACTAACAACCTGAAAACCTGCTTTGAAGAGAATAGGTCAGTTACTATATCAGAGGGGATCAGTTTTACATCAGGAACCAATAGGATTCATTCAAGGGAATTACCGCGTTGGTTAACAATCAACAATTCATTGTGGGAATTCTAGGGGGGGGGGGGGACTGGGCTCTACAAAAAGCACTTCAAGAATCACATCCACATCAGGGAATCTCCCATGAAGTTTACTAACAACCTCAGCATCTGATTATCTATCAGAGTGGAGGCGGACAGCAACGTCTGTCAGGATACTCATAACTCCTCCTGGTTCAATTTCACATCAAAACAAAGATTGCATCCCAAATGGCCCTACGTAGTGCACTACTTTTTAACCAGGGCCGACTGTCAAAAGTAGTGCACTACAAAGGGAATAGGGTGCCATTTGAGATCCGGACAAAGGCTGTTTATTCAGGGTAATTACCATACAGGTAAACAAGCAACAAATCAAAATGGAGAGAAAATAAAGAGGGTAACCATGACTCTAAAGGGACCACTCACTGTAATGACCACTTCAGAATCTGGGGAGAAATCAGGGGACATCTGTGCACTTATGTAGAAAAAAATTGTTTTTAGAAGATAAAACCAGTTGTATCTCTTGAATATCAATAATTCATAAACGTTTAAAGTCAAAATGTGTAAGTGCAGTGTTCAAAAGGATGACATTGGCCAGGATTTCACAACCACTTAAAGCGTCTCACTGTAATTGTGCAAAACATACATTGTCTATTGTAAAAAATAGTTTGGTTTTTATATAAGTACTGTACCCTGTATTAGAAATCACCGCAAAGCTCTGAAAAACGTCCTCCGAAACATGTTCAGGAAGAAGGATGAAAATGTCTAACATCACCACGACAACACTATTAGAGAAAAAGGTGCTATCTAGAACCTGGGGCGGCAGCGTAGCCTAGTGGTTAGAGTTCAAATCCCCGAGCTGACAAGGTACAAATCTGTCGTTCTGCCCCTGAACAAGGCAGTTAACCCACTGTTCCTAGGCCGTCATTGTAAATAAGAATTTGTTCTTAACTGACTTGCCTAGTTAAATAAAGGTTAAATAAAAAAAAAGGGTTATTGGGTTGTCCCCATAGGAGAACCCTTTGAAGAACCCTTTTTGGTTCCATGTAGAACAATTCCCCCAGAGGATTCATGGAACCCAAAAGAGTTCTACCTGGAACCAAAAAGGGTTCTGCTATGGGGACAGGCGAAAAACTCTTTTGGAACCCCTTTTTTCTAAGAGTGTAGGACTACACAAGTGGTCATCGTGAGCCACGATTTAATGGCTGGACAGTAATATTTGAGCCAAATAAGACTTGTTTCCCTCTGTGTATTTATGAATGTGAATCCAAAGGCCGCGTGCAGACCTGTCAAGGCCCCTAGCTCTGACTGGAAACATGCATTATTTATTGGCTCAGCAGACTCTATCAAGAACTACATACGCACATTGCTTACGTTTCAAGCATTACTTGTTTGCACAGCTGGGTATGTTATAAGGAGAGTCAGTGAGATGGGCAATGGGGGGGATGACAATGCAGAACCAATCAGCATCTGCAACAATCTAATCCAATTCTCTTCTCTACGTCTCTCCACTGTGAATCTAGCCAGAGTTTGCATCCCAAATGGAACCCTATTCCCTATTAAATGCACTACTTTTGACCAGGGTCCATAGGGCTCTGGTCAAAAGTAGTGCACTATGTAGGGAATAGGGTGTAATAGGGTCAATTGCCCCAGTCTGAGGAAAAATATACACATTCCATGGGAACAACAAATCGCATGAGAGAGAGACAGAGAGAGAGACAGCGAGAGAGAGGGTAGAGAGAGAGAGAGAGAGAGAGAGAGCAAGAGAGGGAAGAGAGCAAATGAGGCAATGAGAGAGAGTCAGAGAGAGAGAGAAAGAGGGGAGAGAGCAAGAGGGGAGAGAGCAAGAGAGAGAAAATGAGGCAATGAGAGAGAGTCAGAGAGAGGGGAGAGGGAGAGAGAAAATTAGGCAGAGAGTCTCAGAGAGAGAGAGAGAGGACAAAAAATGAGGGAATGAGTCAGAGAGAGAGAGAGAGAGAGGGGAGAGAGAAAATTAGAGTCAGAGAGAGAGAGGTGTGAGAGAGAGAAAGACGAACAACATCAATATACAGTAGATTGCGCTTCTTTACTGCAGTTTGGGAACCGGCTGCGTTGGTGTGGTACTCCACAGTGTATGCCTGTCAGATATAGCCACTAGCTAATCTGCTCTTATTTACTGAGAAAGCCTCACTCAACTATTCAATCAATTCAGTCATCAAAGAATATGGGATTTCTAAGTGAGATTGCCTCAGTTGGCATTGACCATCAGAGAAAATAATGACTATGTCACAAATGGCACCCCATTCGCTTAATAGTGCACTACATTTGATAGGGCCCATGGTCAAAAGTAGTCCACTATATAGGGAATAGTGTCCCATTTGGGACACATCCAGTGCTAAATCGGGGCTGGGCTGTGGAGTTGACCTCGAGTGCCTTTGTAGTAATTGGTCCTTGGAGAATACGGACAGACATACTGGAACTACTCACTGGTTGTTGACGATCAGGCATTCTGCTGGCGGTTTTGTGTTGTTGTTGATTTGACCTTCATTTTAAAAAGGCAGTTAAATTCAGAACAAATTCTACTTTACAATGACGGCCTCCTTTACAGTGCCAATAGGCATTATGTTACATAGCTCATGATCGTGGTGCTAGTGGTGCAAACATTTGCCTCTCATGCCTTGCCTTGCTCCCAGGCAGATGGTCTTGTCTCCTACTGTGTCTGGCTGCAAGTGGGGGTTTTATCCAACATAATGTTAGCTCCACAAATGGCTTGGTAAAACACGCAGCACAACTGACCATGTTTTAATTTGATCCCCAACACCTACCAAACACTGGGCTTTCAATTCCCTCAAAGAACAAAGTCAAAGAATATAATGAAACAGAATAAAAGCCTTGGATAAAGTGTGAGGCTTTGTCCCAAAATGGCAACCTATTCCCTATATAGTGCACTACTTTTGACCAGAGCACAGATTCTCTTAGCTTTCCCATCCAGCCATCCTCCTGACAGTAGGACGCCTATGGAGAAGCAATCTATCTAGCTGCTGAACGTTCTATGGTGCCATCTATCTAGCTGCTGAACGTTCTATGGTGCCATCTATCTAGCTGCTGAACGTTCTATGGTGCCATCTATCTAGCTGCTGAACGTTCTATGGTGCCATCTATCTAGCTGCAGAACGTTCTATGGTGCCATCTATCTAGCTGCTGAACGTTCTATGGTGCCATCTATCTAGCTGCTTAACGTTCTATGGTGCCATCTATCTAGCTGCTGAACGTTCTATGGTGCCATCTATCTAGCTGCTGAACGTTCTATGGTGCCATCTATCTAGCTGCTGAACGTTCTATGGTGCCATCTATCTAGTAGCAGAACACTCTATGGTGCCATCTATCTAGCTGCTGAACGTTCTATGGTGCCATCTATCTAGCTGCTTAACGTTCTATGGTGCCATCTATCTAGCTGCTGAACGTTCTATGGTGCCATCTATCTAGCTGCTGAACGTTCTATGGTGCCATCTATCTAGCTGCAGAACGTTCTATGGTGCCATCTATCTAGCTGCTGAACGTTCTATGGTGCCATCTATCTAGCTGCTTAACGTTCTATGGTGCCATCTATCTAGCTGCTGAACGTTCTATGGTGCCATCTATCTAGCTGCTGAACGTTCTATGGTGCCATCTATCTAGCTGCTGAACGTTCTATGGTGCCATCTATCTAGTAGCAGAACACTCTATGGTGCCATCTATCTAGCTGCTGAACGTTCTATGGTGCCATCTATCTAGCTGCTTAACGTTCTATGGTGCCATCTATCTAGCTGCTGAATGTTCTATGGTGCCATCTATCTAGCTGCTGAACGTTCTATGGTGTCATCTATCTAGCTGCTGAACGTTCTATGGTGCCATCTATCTAGCTGCTGAATGTTCTATGGTGCCATCTATCTAGCTGCTGAACGTTCTATGGTGTCATCTATCTAGCTGCTGAACGTTCTATGGTGCCATCTATCTAGCTGCTGAATGTTCTATGGTGCCATCTATCTAGCTGCTGAACGTTCTATGGTGCCATCTATCTAGCTGCTGAATGTTCTATGGTGCCATCTATCTAGCTGCAGAACGTTCTATGGTGCCATCTATCTAGCTGCTGAACGTTCTATGGTGCCATCTATCTAGCTGCTGAATGTTCTATGGTGCCATCTATCTAGCTGCTGAACGTTCTATGGTGCCATATATCTAACAGCAGAACATTCTATGGTGCCATCTATCTAGTAGCAGAACGTTCTATGGTGCCATCTATCTAGTAGCAGAACGTTCTATGGTGCCATCTATCTCGCTGCTGAACGTTCTATGGTGCCATCTATCTAGCTGCTGAACGTTCTATGGTGCCATCTATCTAGCTGCTGAACGTTCTATGGTGCCATCTATCTAGCTGCTGAACGTTCTATGGTGCCATCTATCTAGCTGCTGAACGTTCTATGGTGCCATCTATCTAGCTGCATAACATTCTATGGTGCCATCTATCTAGTAGCAGAACATTCTATGGTGCCATCTATCTAGTAGCAGAACGTTCTATGGTGCCATCTATCTAGTAGCAGAACGTTCTATGGTGCCATCTATCTAGCTGCAGAACGTTATATGGTGCCATCTATCTAGCTGCATAACGTTCTATGGTGCCATCTATCTAGTAGCAGAGAATTCTATGGTGCCATCTATCTAGCTGCTGAACATTCTATGGTGCCATCTATCTAGCTGCAGAGAATTCTATGGTGCCATCTATCTAGCTGCAGAGAATTCTATGGTGCCATCTATCTAGCTGCTGAACATTCTATGGTGCCATCTATCTAGCTGCAGAACGTTCTATGGTGCCATCTATCTAGCTGCAGAGAATTCTATGGTGCCATCTATCTAGCTGCTGAACGTTCTATGGTGCCATCTATCTAGCTGCAGAACGTTCTATGGTGCCATCTATCTAGCTGCAGAGAATTCTATGGTGCCATCTATCTAGCAGCAGAACGTTCTATGGTGCCATCTATCTAGCTGCAGAACGTTCTATGGTGCCATCTATCTAGCTGCATAACGTTCTATGGTGCCATCTATCTAGCCGCTGAACGTTCTATGGTGCCATCTATCTAGTAGCAGAGAATTCTATGGTGCCATCTATCTAGCTGCTGAACGTTCTATGGTGCCATCTATCTAGCAGCAGAACGTTCTATGGTGCCATCTATCTAGCTGCAGAGAATTCTATGGTGCCATCTATCTAGCTGCAGAACGTTCTATGGTGCCATCTATCTAGCTGCTGAACGTTCTATGGTGCCATCTATCTAGCTGCATAACATTCTATGGTGCCATCTATCTAGCTGCTGAACGTTCTATGGTGCCATCTATCTAGCAGCAGAACGTTCTATGGTGCCATCTATCTAACAGCAGAACGTTCTATGGTGCCATCTATCTAGCTGCAGAACGTTCTATGGTGCCATCTATCTAGTAGCAGAACGTTCTATGGTGCCATCTATCTAACAGCAGAACGTTCTATGGTGCCATCTATCTAGCTGCAGAACGTTCTATGGTGCCATCTATCTAGCTGCAGAGAATTCTATGGTGCCATCTATCTCGCTGCTGAACATTCTATGGTGCCATCTATCTCGCTGCTGAACGTTCTATGGTGCCATCTATCTAGCTGCTGAACGTTCTATGGTGCCATCTATCTAGCTGCTGAACCTTCTATGGTGCCATCTATCTAGCTGCTGAACGTTCTATGGTGCCATCTATCTAGCTGCATAACATTCTATGGTGCCATCTATCTAGCTGCATAACATTCTATGGTGCCATCTATCTAGCTGCATAATGTTCTATGGTGCCATCTATCTAGCCGCTGAACGTTCTATAGTGCCATCTATCTAGCCGCTGAACGTGCTATGGTGCCATCTATCTAGCTGCATAATGTTCTATGGTGCCATCTATCTAGCTGCTGAACGTTCTATAGTGCCATCTATCTAGCCGCTGAACGTGCTATGGTGCCATCTATCTAGCTGCAGAACGTTCTATGGTGCCATCTATCTAGCTGCTTAACGTTCTATGGTGCCATCTATCTAGCTGCTGAACGTTCTATGGTGCCATCTATCTAGCTGCAGAACGTTCTATGGTGCCATCTATCTAGCTGCTGAACGTTCTATGGTGCCATCTATCTAGCTGCAGAACATTCTATGGTGCCATCTATCTAGCTGCAGAACGTTCTATGGTGCCATCTATCTAGCTGCTGAACGTTCTATGGTGCCATCTATCTAGCTGCAGAACGTTCTATGGTGCCATCTATCTAGCTGCTGAACGTTCTATGGTGCCATCTATCTCGCTGCTGAACGTTCTATGGTGCCATCTATCTAGCTGCTGAACGTTCTATGGTGCCATCTATCTCGTTGCTGAACATTCTATGGTGCCATCTATCTCGCTGCTGAACGTTCTATGGTGCCATCTATCTAGCTGCTGAACGTTCTATGGTGCCATCTATCTAGCTGCTGAACCTTCTATGGTGCCATCTATCTAGCTGCTGAACGTTCTATGGTGCCATCTATCTAGCTGCATAACATTCTATGGTGCCATCTATCTAGCTGCATAACATTCTATGGTGCCATCTATCTAGCTGCATAATGTTCTATGGTGCCATCTATCTAGCCGCTGAACGTTCTATGGTGCCATCTATCTAGCCGCTGAACGTGCTATGGTGCCATCTATCTAGCTGCAGAACGTTCTATGGTGCCATCTATCTAGCTGCTTAACGTTCTATGGTGCCATCTATCTAGCTGCTGAACGTTCTATGGTGCCATCTATCTAGCTGCAGAACGTTCTATGGTGCCATCTATCTAGCTGCTGAACGTTCTATGGTGCCATCTATCTAGCTGCAGAACATTCTATGGTGCCATCTATCTAGCTGCAGAACGTTCTATGGTGCCATCTATCTAGCTGCTGAACGTTCTATGGTGCCATCTATCTAGCTGCTGAACGTTCTATGGTGCCATCTATCTAGCTGCTGAACATTCTATGGTGCCATCTATTTAGAACCAGAGCCCAGTGGAGCATCTACGTGGTAAGTAATCATCCCGGCCAGACAGAGATGCCGACTTGTCTAGGATGACAGACTTTCTATCTGGTTCTGAGCACCTGTAGCAGACAGCTGTTTGATGTATCCCCCTAGGCTCCTGCTCTTAATCTCAGACCAGCTGCTTTCTCCCCAGAGTGTCGATGAGGTTTAGTGGTCTGGGAACCAGATCACAGGAACACAGAGGATGAAAAACTATTTTAAGGCCTTTGTATCTGCACAGAAAATATAAAATACGAGGCATCTCTTGGACTAGCCTCGATTACCAGTCTTACACATGTACAATGTATTCGGAAAGTATTCAGACCCCTTGACTTTTTCCACATTTTGTTACATTACAGCCTTGTTCTAAAATTGATTAAATAGATTTTTCCCCTCATAAATCTACACACAATACCTCATAATGATAAAGCCTACATGATACACCAGTAAAGTAATAAAATATATAGCTGTCGGCTCTATTAGCCACGACTTACCGTTCTTTGTGCAGCTTCAAATGTCGAACAAAGTTGGAAATTGTTGCGCCTCCGTCTATAATTTTCTTCCCGCATGTTTTGCAAGTTGCAATCCGTTTTTTGTTGATACAGTGTCGTCTTTATATCCAAAAATAATAATTTTGGCTAACTTCTTTACAAGGGCTCCATCTGAATTCACCCGCCGACGTTCCTCTGCACTGCCACGCGCAACTTTTTCTCAGCCGGCACAATTTGATTGGCTGCTGTCCGATTCAAACTGTAGTCCGTTAAATGAAGAGTTGATGCGCTGCACACTTTTTTTAATAGCATCATTTTTTATATTTGGGCTTGGGGAGGGTATCAAGTCAGTTCGAGTCATTAGGCTCAAGTCCAAGTCAAGTCACGAGTCATTGGTATTAAAGTCAAAGTCGAGTTGCAAGTCATCATATTTGTGACTGTCCAAGTCATGTGACTCGAGTCCACACCTCTGATACATACTGTATGAGATGAGTAATGCCAGATATGTAAACATTCTTAAAGTGCCATTATTAAAGTGACTAGTGTTCCATTTATTAAAGTGGCCAATGATATCAAGTCTGTAGGTAGGTGTGTGTGTAGGTAGGTGCAGCCGCCTCTCTGTGCTTGTGGTGGTTGTTGAACAACCTGAAGGCCTTGAGATAGAAGCTGTTTTTCAATGTCTCTGTCCCAGTTTTGATGCACCTGTACTGACCTCGCCTTCTGGATGGAAGCAGGGTGAACAGGCAGTGGCTCGGGTGGTTATTGTCTTTTTGCCTTCCTGTGACATCGGGTGTTGTAGGTGTCCTGGAGGGCAGGTAGTTTGCCCCCGGTGATGCGTTGTGCCTTGCGGTCGTGGGCGGTGCAGTTGCCGTACCAGGCGGTGATACAGCCCGACAGTTAGTGAGGGTTTTCGGTGACAAGCCACATTTTTTCAGCGCTGTTGCGCCTTTATCACCACACTGTCTGTATGTGTGGACCATTTCAGTTTGTCGGTGATATGTACACTGAGGAACTTAAAACTTTCCACCTTCTCCACTGCTGTCCCATCGATGTGGATACCACTGTAGTGTCGTCTGCAAACTTGATGATTGAGTTGGAGGCGTGCATGGCCATGCAGTCGTGGGTGAACAAGTAGTACAGGAGGGGGCTGAGAATGCACCCTTGTGGGGCCCCAGTGTTGAGGATCAGCGGAGTGGAGATGTTGTTTCCTACCTTCACCAGGACCAGCTGGATGAGGGGACTCTTTTCTTTGCTCAGCTCTTGGCATTGCAGGGCTTGGTAGTGATATGAGAGGGGGTCACTGTATTTTAGATGTTTCCAAAACTGAATTGCTCTTTTTTGAGTTTTTATTATTAGTGGAGATTGGCCTAATTCTGCCCTGCATGCATTGTTTGTAGTTTTCCTCTGGACATGTAGGATAATCTTACAGAACTCTGCATGCAGGGTTTCAATGGGGTGTTTGTCCCATTTGATGAAATCTTGTTTTGCAAGTGGACCCCACACCTCGCTGCCATAAAGTGCAATTGGTTCAATGACATATTCAATTAGTTTTAGCCAAATTTTAATAGGTTTTCCAATTTGAATTAGCTTTTTATTGGCGTAGAATGCCCTGCGTGCTTTCTCTCAGTTTATTCACTGCCTCATTAAGGTGTCCAGTTGAGCTTATTTTTAAACCTAAGTAATTGTAGTGTGTGCAGTACTCTATATATTTTGTACCAATTGAGAACTTTGGTCTAATTCCCTGAGATCCGGATCTTTTCTGGAAAATCATTATTTTTTGTCTTTTTGGGGTTTACTGCCAGGGCCCAGGTCTGGCAGTACTGCTCTAGCAGGTCCAGGCTCTGCTGTAGGCCATGTCCTGTGGGTGACAGCAGGCATAGGTCATCTGCGAAGAGTAGGCATTTAACCTCTGAATTGTGGAGACTAACACCAGGGGCTGAGGATTTTTCTAGAATAGTGGCAAATTCGTTGATGTAAATATTGAAGAGTGCAGGGCTCAGATTACAACCCTGACGAAGGCCCCGCCCCTGGTTAAGGAATTCTGTTATTTTCTTGCCAATTTTAATGCTGCACGTATTGCCAGTGTACATTGATTTATTTATGTCATATGTTTTACCCCCTACACCACTTTCAATAACTTTGTAGAACAGTTCTGTATGCCAAATAGAATCAAATGCTTTTTGGAAGTCAATAAAGCAAGCGTATATTTTGGTATTATTTTGGTGGACATGTTTATCTATCAGGGTGTGTAGGGTGTAAATATGATCAGTTGTACGATGTTTTGGTATGAATCCAATTTGGCTTTTACTCAAGACATTGTGCTTATTAAGGAAGTTTAGAACTCTTACATTGATAATACTACAGAAAACCTTCCCCAGGTTACTGTTCACACAAATGCCTCTGTAATTGTTAGGGTCAAATTTGTCTCCGTTTTTAAAGATTGGGGTTATGAGTCCTTGATTCCAGATGTCAGGGAAATAACCTACACTCAGGATCAAATTTAACAGTTTTAATATAGCCAATTGAAATGTTGCACTAGTGAGTTTGAGCATCTCATTTAGGATGCCATCACGTCCGCATGCTTTTTTAAATTTGAGGGCCTGAAGTTTCTTATAGAGCTCCTGGTCAGTAATTGGGGAGTCCAGTGGATTTTGATTGTCCTTTATAGCTTTTTCTAATCCATTCAACTTCTCATGAATTTGGCGTTGTTCTGCGTTTGTGTCAATTTGAACGGTGTTGTAGAGTGTTTTAAAATGGATTGTCCATATGTCACCATTTTGTATTGCTAATTCCTCTTGTTTCGATTTTTTTAGTTTTTTCCAATTTTGCCAGAAGTTGTTTGTGTTTATGGACTCCTCAATTAGTGTCAGCTGCTTGCTGTTGTACTGTGCTTTTTTGGTTCTGAGTGTACGTTTATAGAGTTTTAAAGTCTAACAGTAATGAAGGCGTAATTCACCATTATTTGGGTCTCTGTGCTTTTGGTTGGATAGTGTTCTAAGTTTTTTCCTTATAATTTTACAATCTGCATCAAACCAGTTGTCATCTGTGATATTTTTTGTTTTGTTTTTTATCAATTTCAATTGTGCTTCTTTTGCCGTTTGCCTGAATATATAGTTGATGTTTTGTACTGCTAGATTGATGCCTTCTTTACTGTGAGTGAATGTGGTATCCAGAAAGTTATCTAATGATGGGGATGAAAGTCTTTGCGGGGCAGCAGAGTGGAGATGGTGATGTGGGAGTTGGGGAACCGCTCAGAGGCCCTCTCTGCTACTCTGTTGACCAGGCTGCCTACTCTCTCCTGCTCCTCTCGCAGGTTGTTGGTGCCGGTGTGAATAATAATGTGGCCTGGTGTGCCAAAGTCAGGCTGGGACAGGATGTGGAGTGCATCCTGTGTTTTTGGGCACCATATTTTGCACACCTTGTGTTGTGGGAAGAGTTTATCTTCTTGGATGAATTTCCCATTTGAGTCAATGAGGATAGCCACCTCAGTGGGTTTTACCAGATTAGTGCGTTTACGGTCTGGGGCTGGAGTAAATCATGTCCAATCAATTCCAAATCATGTCCAATCAATTGAATTTACCACAGGTGTACTTGAATCAAGTTCTAGAAACATCTCAAGGATGATCAATGGAAACAGGATGCACCTGAGCTCAATTTCGAGTCTCATAGGAAAGGGTCTGAATACGTATGTAAATAAGGTATTTCTGTTTTTTTTTATGTCTAAAAACCTGTTTTCGCTTTGTCATTATGGGGTATTGTATGATTGATTATAAAATTGCTTTTATCCATTTTACAATGATGAACATAGCTGAGAAATTATAATTTCCTCATGAGACTAGAAAATAGAGAAATTGGACATAGAACCTCAGTCACAGAACAAAATATCAAGCGGTGTTCAAAATAAGGTGTGTCTACGTTTGTGTTTATTTAGTGATGCTGTTTTATTACAAATGATCTCTAACAGTGAGGGAAACAGAGAAAGACAGAGGCAGAGGGAGAGACAGAGGGAGAGAGACAGAGAGACAGAAGGAGAGAGGGAGAGACAGAGAGACAGAAGGAGAGAGAGAGAGAGAGGGGGAGGGAGAGAGACAGAGAGACAGAAGGAGAGAGAGAGAGAGATAGATATCACTACGAAGAAATAAACATTAACTTAAATAGATGTATAGGCTTTCTGGTTCTCCTAGTCTCCATCCATCAATAATGTAGAAAAGAGAGTGCCACAATGAAGAAGAAGAAGAGGAAGAGGAAGAAACAACACACTGAAAGAACTACAACACACTGAAAGAACTACAACACATTGGATATTGAACATTGTAATACTATGTGTACTAAAACAACATCATGTTTTTAAACTAGACCAAAACATTTAAAAACTGTGTGTACTGTACTCTTTGCTTACATATTGGGTTGTTTCTTAAAGGGACAGTGTGTACGTCACAGGAGGATCAATTAAATGTGTATTCTTCACAGATAAAAGGCATGGGAGTAAACAGATGAGGGTAACAATAACTTCATTTTGTGCTGATGTAACTAGTGCAGTCTTCTAAAAGGAGAACACCAAAGAGGCTACCAGAGGGAATGTGTTCTCAAAATCCTTTGTTTACTTTACGCTCGTTAAAAAAAATATTTTTATCTCAATATTACATACTTTCTGGGTAACAATACCTTACTGTGATTGTTTTTAATTAAATTGTAAAAAAAATTTTTTTTTAAATAGCTTCTTAGCAAAGAGCAAATTCTCAAACAAGAATTTTGCTAGGACTGCCTGAGTTGGGAGGTGGAAAATGGAAACTAGTTGTTATTGGCAGAGAGGTTTGGAACTCTAATTTACTGACTGGTGAAGCCAAAACTCCATCCCACCAAAACAGGTTGAAATTTCAGGTGGTCTTTTCAAACAGCTCTTACACTAAAAGGGCATTATCATCATTTTCACAATTTCACAGTAGTATTCCAACCTCATAGAGTGGAAATATAAAACACAGTAAAATCACATTTTTGACAGCATTGGGCCTTTAACATTGATTCTCTAATCAACCCCAATGAATCATTTTTGGCCTTTAGCGTGAAGTGTTCTCCAACTGACTTCTTCTGCGTAGTAGCCAATCTCTCTAAATGAGTAAACACTGCCCCCTTTGGTAGAAAAGTAGAAATACAGGTAAATGAATGCAGGACATTGTAAAGTTGCCTCTACTGTTCTGTCATGCCCGGTATAAATGAATGACTGTTATGTTATGTAGTTGGTGAATGCTGGAATGCTATGTGAAAACATCTAACTACAAACCTGTAAAGTCAGGGTGATCTAAAAGGATGGATACATACACAGAAATTAAAGAGGATGTCAATAATATAATAAATGTAATTTCAATACACTGCTTCTTTCCCTTCCGTCCTGATGAAGCGCCTTTCCCCAACCCCCCCCAGTGTAACTACAACAACAAACACAACTAAAACAGTCAACAAGATGTGAAAATCATCCAGACGAATAGATAATGAAGTCATATCTTCAAAAGACGACAAAGACTTAAATAGGGCCCCCAAAAAGTTTGGATGAAATAAAATATTTTCTACACTTAAATTTAAAAAATACTTTTCACATTGAGAGGGAAAATATAACTTTTTGTACTGTACAAGAGATGAAACCAAACTTGGTTGTAAAAGTTTGATTTGAAGAGGGATCCTCGTATCACGATGGTTGAAGAGTCCCAGAAAAATCACCCAAAATCCCTTGTTATTATCCCACTTCAGAATAAGAGTCCCTTCAAAGTTTACTTTGAAGATACAGATTTTCCAATTACGGCGATAAGAAAAGTCTTAGAAAAATATCAACAAAGTCCCTGCAATCTCTACACAATTTAAAGACCAAATGCCCTTTGAAAATTCTTGTTAAAATCTCCAGACAAATGGGAGAAAGAGGAAAAAAAATTGAACACTTTATTTCAACATTTTTATTGTTTAGAAAAATCCAGTTTGGTTGTTCGGGATTTGGCAGTGGAGTGGAAGAGAGTGAAAGAGAGAGAGAGACAGATAGTGGGTGGTCCTAGGGAATTCTGGGAGTTTTTTTGGAGAGTTCTGTTTGTTCCCTTTTCCTTCAGTTGAACTCCATTGGTTGGGAGGTTCAAAGTTCAGAGTTGAAAAGTGAAGCTTGTTCTCTCTGGTAGGTTGGACCGGTCCAGTCTGGTGTGGGGTGTGTGTGTGTCTGTTCCCAAGGCGGGGTCTCTGAGGTAAACAAGCAGGAATGGTGGTGAAACAAGCAGAGAAGGTCAGCGCGGGCGGGGGATGTGTGTGAGTTCACCTTCCTCAGGCGCCGTGGTAGTTTTGGCCCACAGCTTCACAGACAGTGGACAGAGAGAGAGACACTTCTTCAGTAACACTACCTCAACATTCCCCTGATTCAACACTAAAGATAAAGAGCGCAAGAGTAGAAAACAGTCAGAAAGGTGAGAGTAGAACTACACCAATGTTGTCACAATGAGGTGGGTGAGGTGAGGTAGGGTGAGGTAGGGTGGGGTGGGGTGGGGTGAGGTAGGGTGGGTGGGGTGAGGTGGGGTGAGGTAGGGTGAGGTAGGGTGGGGTGGGGTGGGGTGGGGTGAGGTAGGGTGGGTGGGGTGAGGTGGGGTGAGGTGAGGTAGGGTGGGGTGAGGTAGGGTGAGGTGAGGTAGGGTGAGGTAGGGTGGGGTGGGTGGGGTGAGGTAGGGTGAGGTAGGGTGGGGTGGGGTGGGGTGAGGTAGGGTGGGTGTGTGAAGCGGAGAGGGAGGAAGTAGGATTGTTAGGGGTGTTCTCAGGCTTCTCAGGCTGTTAGGTTGATGATGTCCAAGGTAAACAGAGCAGAGCTCCATGAACACAGAGCTCCATGAACACAGAGCTCCATGAACACAGAGCTCCATGAACACAGGGCTCCATGAACACAGAGCTCCATGAACACAGAGCTCCATGAACACAGAGCTCCATGAACACAGAGCTCCATGAACACAGAGCTCCATGAACACAGAGCTCCATGAACACAGGGCTCCATGAACACAGAGCTCCATGAACACAGAGCTCCATGAACACAGAGCTCCATGAACACAGAGCTCCATGAACACAGGGCTCCATGAACACAGAGCTCCATGAACACAGAGCTCCATGAACACAGAGCTCCATGAACACAGAGCTCCATGAACACAGAGCTCCATGAACACAGGGCTCCATGAACACAGGGCTCCATGAACACAGAGCTCCATGAACACAGAGCTCCATGAACACAGAGCTCCATGAACACAGAGCTCCATGAACACAGGGCTCCATGAACACAGAGCTCCACGAACACAGAGCTCCATGAACACAGAGCTCCATGAACACAGAGCTCCATGAACACAGGGCTCCATGAACACAGAGCTCCATGAACACAGAGCTCCATGAACACAGGGCTCCACGGACACAGAGCACAGGGCTCCATGAACACAGGGCTCCACGGACACAGAGCACAGGGCTCCATGAACACAGGGCTCCATGAACACAGGGCTCCATGAACACAGAGCTCCATGAACACAGAGCTCCATGAACACAGAGCTCCATGAACACAGAGCTCCATGAACACAGGGCTCCATGAACACAGAGCTCCATGAACACAGAGCTCCATGAACACAGGGCTCCATGAACACAGAGCTCCATGAACACAGAGCTCCATGAACACAGGGCACAGAGCTCCATGAACACAGGGCTCCACGGACACAGAGCACAGGGCTCCATGAACACAGGGCTCCACGGACACAGGGCTCCATGAACACAGAGCTCCATGAACACAGAGCTCCATGAACACAGAGCTCCATGAACACAGGGCTCCATGAACACAGGGCTCCATGAACACAGAGCTCCATGAACACAGAGCTCCATGAACACAGGGCTCCATGAACACAGAGCTCCATGAACACAGAGCTCCATGAACACAGGGCTCCATGAACACAGGGCTCCATGAACACAGGGCTCCATGAACACAGGGCTCCATGAACACAGAGCTCCATGAACACAGAGCTCCATGAACACAGAGCTCCATGAACACAGAGCTCCATGAACACAGAGCTCCATGAACACAGGGCTCCATGAACACAGGGCTCCATGAACACAGGGCTCCATGAACACAGGGCTCCATGAACACAGAGCTCCATGAACACAGAGCTCCATGAACACAGAGCTCCATGAACACAGGGCTCCATGAACACAGAGCTCCATGAACACAGAGCTCCATGAACACAGGGCTCCATGAACACAGAGCTCCATGAACACAGAGCTCCATGAACACAGAGCTCCATGAACACAGGGCTCCATGAACACAGAGCTCCATGAACACAGAGCTCCATGAACACAGAGCTCCATGAACCTACTGGGAGGGCACTCTCTCCCCCTCGTCTCCCCCCTGTCTGAGAGGAAAGGGGTGGGAGGCACTGCGTGTATACATACCACCCTGGCAGCTGGAACCCTATCCCCTACAAAGTGAACTATGTTTGACCTAGAACTTGGTCAAAGGTAGAGCACTATAAATAGGGAATAGGGTTCCATTTAGGACGCAAGCCTGAGCCTGACGGCTTTAACTCAACACAAACATACAGGGCTATATTTAAAGCCACATGGACACCACTGT
>NC_052338.1:32272031-32342031 GCF_016432855.1 Salvelinus namaycush
AATGTATTGTTACTCCACTGAAGTGGTCTCTAACAGAATACACACACAGCCAGCGAGCACAGAGACAGAATTATGTCCACCCCCCCCACCTTATCGTGATCAATCTCTGTGTCTCCAGTTATCACAATCCTCTTCTCAATGCGAGTCTCTGAGATCCCTCCTTTCACCGTCTGAAAGTGAGAGAGAAAGAGTTTTAACAAATGTAGGGGATCAGAAATATCAAGCGCCGGGGGAAGAGAGAGAGCAGCTTTAACCTGACAACATACTGTTAGAGAGATACTGTATATATATATAGAGAGAGAGCAGCTTTAACCTGACAACATACTGTTAGAGAGATACTGTATATATATATAGAGAGAGAGCAGCTTTAACCTGACAACATACTGTTAGAGAGATACTGTATATATATATAGAGAGAGAGCAGCTTTAACCTGACAACATACTGTTAGAGAGATACTGTATATATATATAGAGAGAGAGCAGCTTTAACCTGACAACATACTGTTAGAGAGATACTGTATATATATATAGAGAGAGAGCAGCTTTAACCTGACAACATACTGTTAGAGAGATACTGTATATATATAGAGAGAGAGAGCAGCTTTAACCTGACAACATACTGTTAGAGAGATACTGTATATATATATAGAGAGAGAGCAGCTTTAACCTGACAACATACTGTTAGAGAGATACTGTATATATATATATAGAGAGAGCAGCTTTAACCTGACAACATACTGTTAGAGAGATACTGTATATATATATAGAGAGAGAGCAGCTTTAACCAGACAACATACTGTTAGAGAGATACTGTATATATATATAGAGAGAGAGCAGCTTTAACCTGACAACATACTGTTAGAGAGATACTGTATATATATAGAGAGAGAGAGCAGCTTTAACCTGACAACATACTGTTAGAGAGATACTGTATATATATATAGAGAGAGAGCAGCTTTAACCTGACAACATACTGTTAGAGAGATACTGTATATATATATATAGAGAGAGCAGCTTTAACCTGACAACATACTGTTAGAGAGATACTGTATATATATATAGAGAGAGAGCAGCTTTAACCTGACAACATACTGTTAGAGAGATACTGTATATATATATAGAGAGAGAGCAGCTTTAACCAGACAACATACTGTTAGAGAGATACTGTATATATATATAGAGAGAGAGCAGCTTTAACCTGACAACATACTGTTAGAGAGATACTGTATATATATATAGAGAGAGAGCAGCTTTAACCTGACAACATACTGTTAGAGAGATACTGTATATATATATAGAGAGAGAGCAGCTTTAACCTGACAACATACTGTTAGAGAGATACTGTATATATATAGAGAGAGAGAGCAGCTTTAACCTGACAACATACTGTTAGAGAGATACTGTATATATATATAGAGAGAGAGCAGCTTTAACCTGACAACATACTGTTAGAGAGATACTGTATATATATATATAGAGAGAGCAGCTTTAACCTGACAACATACTGTTAGAGAGATACTGTATATATATATAGAGAGAGAGCAGCTTTAACCTGACAACATACTGTTAGAGAGATACTGTATATATATATAGAGAGAGAGCAGCTTTAACCAGACAACATACTGTTAGAGAGATACTGTATATATATATAGAGAGAGCAGCTTTAACCTGACAACATACTGTTAGAGAGATACTGTATATATATATAGAGATAGAGCAGCTTTAACCTGACAACATACTGTTAGAGAGATACTGTATATATATATAGAGAGAGAGCAGCTTTAACCTGACAACATACTGTTAGAGAGATACTGTATATATATAGAGAGAGAGCAGCTTTAACCTGACAACATACTGTTAGAGAGATACTGTATATATATATATAGAGAGAGCAGCTTTAACCTGACAACATACTGTTAGAGAGATACTGTATATATATATAGAGAGAGAGCAGCTTTAACCTGACAACATACTGTTAGAGAGATACTGTATATATATATAGAGAGAGAGCAGCTTTAACCTGACAACATACTGTTAGAGAGATACTGTATATATATAGAGAGAGAGAGCAGCTTTAACCTGACAACATACTGTTAGAGAGATACTGTATATATATATAGAGAGAGAGCAGCTTTAACCAGACAACATACTGTTAGAGAGATACTGTATATATATATATATAGAGAGAGAGCAGCTTTAACCTGACAACATACTGTTAGAGAGATACTGTATATATATATATAGAGAGAGCAGCTTTAACCTGACAACATACTGTTAGAGAGATACTGTATATATATATAGAGAGAGAGCAGCTTTAACCAGACAACATACTGTTAGAGAGATACTGTATATATATATATATAGAGAGAGAGCAGCTTTAACCTGACAACATACTGTTAGAGAGATACTGTATATATATATAGAGAGAGAGCAGCTTTAACCTGACAACATACTGTTAGAGAGATACTGTATATATATATAGAGAGAGAGCAGCTTTAACCTGACAACATACTGTTAGAGAGATACTGTATATATATAGAGAGAGAGCAGCTTTAACCTGACAACATACTGTTAGAGAGATACTGTATATATATAGAGAGAGAGAGCAGCTTTAACCAGACAACATACTGTTAGAGAGATACTGTATATATATATAGAGAGAGAGCAGCTTTAACCTGACAACATACTGTTAGAGAGATACTGTATATATATATAGAGAGAGAGCAGCTTTAACCTGACAACATACTGTTAGAGAGATACTGTATATATATATAGAGAGAGAGCAGCTTTAACCTGACAACATACTGTTAGAGAGATACTGTATATATATATAGAGAGAGAGCAGCTTTAACCTGACAACATACTGTTAGAGAGATACTGTATATATATATAGAGAGAGAGCAGCTTTAACCAGACAACATACTGTTAGAGAGATACTGTATATATATATAGAGAGAGAGCAGCTTTAACCTGACAACATACTGTTAGAGAGATACTGTATATATATATATATAGAGAGATAGAGAGAGAGCAGCTTTAACCTGACAACATACTGTTAGAGATATACTGTATATATATAGAGAGAGAGAGCAGCTTTAACCAGACAACATACTGTTAGAGAGATACTGTATATATATATATAGAGAGAGCAGCTTTAACCAGACAACATACTGTTAGAGATATACTGTATATATATATAGAGAGAGAGCAGCTTTAACCTGACAACATACTGTTAGAGAGATACTGTATATATATATATAGAGAGAGCAGCTTTAACCTGACAACATACTGTTAGAGAGATACTGTATATATATATATAGAGAGAGAGCAGCTTTAACCTGACAACATACTGTTAGAGAGATACTGTATATATATATATAGAGAGAGCAGCTTTAACCTGACAACATACTGTTAGAGAGATACTGTATATATATATAGAGAGAGAGCAGCTTTAACCTGACAACATACTGTTAGAGATATACTGTATATATATAGAGAGAGAGAGCAGCTTTAACCAGACAACATACTGTTAGAGAGATACTGTATATATATATAGAGAGAGAGCAGCTTTAACCTGACAACATACTGTTAGAGAGATACTGTATATATATATATAGAGAGAGCAGCTTTAACCTGACAACATACTGTTAGAGAGATACTGTATATAGAGAGAGAGCAGCTTTAACCTGACAACATACTGTTAGAGAGATACTGTATATATATATATATAGAGAGCAGCTTTAACCTGACAACATACTGTTAGAGAGATACTGTATATATATATAGAGAGAGAGCAGCTTTAACCTGACAACATACTGTTAGAGAGATACTGTATATATATATATATATAGAGAGCAGCTTTAACCTGACAACATACTGTTAGAGAGATACTGTATATATATATAGAGAGAGCAGCTTTAACCTGACAACATACTGTTAGAGAGATACTGTATATATATATAGAGAGAGAGCAGCTTTAACCAGACAACATACTGTTAGAGAGATACTGTATATATATATAGAGAGAGCAGCTTTAACCTGACAACATACTGTTAGAGAGATACTGTATATATATATAGAGAGAGAGCAGCTTTAACCAGACAACATACTGTTAGAGAGATACTGTATATATATATAGAGAGAGAGCAGCTTTAACCTGACAACATACTGTTAGAGAGATACTGTATATATATATAGAGAGAGAGCAGCTTTAACCAGACAACATACTGTTAGAGAGATACTGTATATATATATAGAGAGAGAGCAGCTTTAACCAGACAACATACTGTTAGAGAGATACTGTATATATATATAGAGAGAGCAGCTTTAACCTGACAACATACTGTTAGAGAGATACTGTATATATATATAGAGAGAGAGCAGCTTTAACCAGACAACATACTGTTAGAGAGATACTGTATATATATATAGAGAGAGCAGCTTTAACCTGACAACATACTGTTAGAGAGATACTGTATATATATATAGAGAGAGAGCAGCTTTAACCAGACAACATACTGTTAGAGAGATACTGTATATATATATAGAGAGAGAGCAGCTTTAACCTGACAACATACTGTTAGAGAGATACTGTATATATATAGAGAGAGAGAGAGAGCAGCTTTAACCTGACAACATACTGTTAGAGAGATACTGTATATATATATAGAGAGATAGCAGCTTTAACCTGACAACATACTGTTAGAGAGATACTGTATATATATATATATATAGAGATAGAGAGAGAGCAGCTTTAACCAGACAACATACTGTTAGAGAGATACTGTATATATATAGAGAGAGAGAGCAGCTTTAACCTGACAACATACTGTTAGAGATATACTGTATATATATATAGAGAGAGAGCAGCTTTAACCTGACAACATACTGTTAGAGAGATACTGTATATATATATAGAGATAGAGAGAGAGCAGCTTTAACCAGACAACATACTGTTAGAGAGATACTGTATATATATAGAGAGAGAGAGCAGCTTTAACCTGACAACATACTGTTAGAGAGATACTGTATATATATATAGAGAGAGAGCAGCTTTAACCTGACAACATACTGTTAGAGATATACTGTATATATATATAGAGAGAGAGCAGCTTTAACCTGACAACATACTGTTAGAGAGATACTGTATAGAGAGAGAGAGAGATCAGCTTTGACCTGACAACATACTGTTAGAGATATACTGTATATATATAGAGAGAGAGCAGCTTTAACCTGACAACATACTGTTAGAGAGATACTGTATATATATATAGAGAGAGAGCAGCTTTAACCTGACAACATACTGTTAGAGATATACTGTATATATATATAGAGAGAGAGCAGCTTTAACCAGACAACATACTGTTAGAGAGATACTGTATATATATATAGAGAGAGAGCAGCTTTAACCTGACAACATACTGTTAGAGAGATACTGTATATATATAGAGAGAGAGAGCAGCTTTAACCTGACAACATACTGTTAGAGAGATACTGTATATATATATATAGAGAGAGAGAGCAGCTTTAACCTGACAACATACTGTTAGAGATATACTGTATATATATATAGAGATAGAGAGAGAGCAGCTTTAACCTGACAACATACTGTTAGAGAGATACTGTATATATATATAGAGAGAGCAGCTTTAACCTGACAACATACTGTTAGAGAGATACTGTATATATATATAGAGAGAGAGCAGCTTTAACCTGACAACATACTGTTAGAGAGATACTGTATATATATATAGAGAGAGCAGCTTTAACCTGACAACATACTGTTAGAGAGATACTGTATATATATATAGAGAGAGAGCAGCTTTAACCTGACAACATACTGTTAGAGAGATACTGTATATATATATAGAGATAGAGAGAGAGCAGCTTTAACCTGACAACATACTGTTAGAGAGATACTGTATATATATATAGAGAGAGCAGCTTTAACCTGACAACATACTGTTAGAGAGATACTGTATATATATATAGAGAGAGAGCAGCTTTAACCTGACAACATACTGTTAGAGAGATACTGTATATATATATAGAGATAGAGAGAGAGCAGCTTTAACCTGACAACATACTGTTAGAGAGATACTGTATATATATATAGAGATAGAGAGAGAGCAGCTTTAACCTGACAACATACTGTTAGAGATATACTGTATATATATATAGAGATAGAGAGAGAGCAGCTTTAACCTGACAACATACTGTTAGAGAGATACTGTATATATATATAGAGAGAGCAGCTTTAACCTGACAACATACTGTTAGAGAGATACTGTATATATATATAGAGAGAGAGCAGCTTTAACCTGACAACATACTGTTAGAGAGATACTGTATATATATATAGAGAGAGAGCAGCTTTAACCAGACAACATACTGTTAGAGAGATACTGTATATATATATAGAGAGAGAGCAGCTTTAACCAGACAACATACTGTTAGAGAGATACTGTATATATATATAGAGAGAGAGCAGCTTTAACCAGACAACATACTGTTAGAGAGATACTGTATATATATAGAGAGAGAGAGCAGCTTTAACCTGACAACATACTGTTAGAGAGATACTGTATATATATATAGAGAGAGAGCAGCTTTAACCAGACAACATACTGTTAGAGAGATACTGTATATATATATAGAGAGAGAGCAGCTTTAACCTGACAACATACTGTTAGAGAGATACTGTATATATATATAGAGAGAGAGCAGCTTTAACCAGACAACATACTGTTAGAGAGATACTGTATATATATATAGAGAGAGAGCAGCTTTAACCAGACAACATACTGTTAGAGAGATACTGTATATATATATATATAGAGAGAGAGCAGCTTTAACCTGACAACATACTGTTAGAGATATACTGTATATATATATAGAGAGAGAGCAGCTTTGACCTGACAACATTGTGTCAGAGATACTGTATAGAGAGAGAGAGATCAGCTTTGACCTGACAACATTGTGTCAGAGATACTGTATAGAGAGAGAGAGATCAGCTTTGACCTGACAACATTGTGTCAGAGATACTGTATAGAGAGAGAGAGATCAGCTTTGACCTGACAACATTGTGTCAGAGATACTGTATAGAGAGAGAGAGATCAGCTTTGACCTGACAACATTGTGTCAGAGATACTGTATAGAGAGAGAGAGATCAGCTTTGACCTGACAACATTGTGTCAGAGATACTGTATAGAGAGAGAGAGATCAGCTTTGACCTGACAACATTGTGTCAGAGATACTGTATAGAGAGAGAGAGATCAGCTTTGACCTGACAACATTGTGTCAGAGATACTGTATAGAGAGAGAGAGATCAGCTTTGACCTGACAACATTGTGTCAGAGATACTGTATAGAGAGAGAGAGAGATCAGCTTTGACCTGACAACATTGTGTCAGAGATACTGTGTAGAGAGAGAGAGATCAGCTTTGACCTGACACCATTCTGTCAGAGATACTGTATAGAGAGAGAGAGATCAGCTTTGACCTGACAACATTGTGTCAGAGATACTGTATAGAGAGAGAGATATCAGCTTTGACCTGACAACATTGTGTCAGATATACTGTATAGAGAGAGAGAGAGATCAGCTTTGACCTGACAACATTGTGTCAGAGATACTGTGTAGAGAGAGAGATCAGCTTTGACCTGACACCATTCTGTCAGAGATACTGTATAGAGAGAGAGAGATCAGCTTTGACCTGACAACATTGTGTCAGAGATACTGTATAGAGAGAGAGAGATCAGCTTTGACCTGACAACATTGTGTCAGAGATACTGTGTAGAGAGAGAGAGATCAGCTTTGACCTGACAACATTGTGTCAGAGATACTGTGTAGAGAGAGGGAGATCAGCTTTGACCTGACAACATTGTGTCAGAGATACTGTATAGAGAGAGAGAGATCAGCTTTGACCTGACAACATTGCGTCAGAGATACTGTATAGAGAGAGAGAGATCAGCTTTGACCTGACAACATTGTGTCAGAGATACTGTATAGCGAGAGAGAGATCAGCTTTGACCTGACAACATTGTGTCAGAGATACTGTATAGAGAGAGAGAGATCAGCTTTGACCTGACAACATTCTGTCAGAGATACTGTATAGCGAGAGAGAGATCAGCTTTGACCTGACAACATTCTGTCAGAGATACTGTATAGCGAGAGAGAGATCAGCTTTGACCTGACAACATTCTGTCAGAGATGCTGTATAGCGAGAGAGAGATCAGCTTTGACCTGACAACATTCTGTCAGAGACACTGTATAGAGAGAGAGAGATCAGCTTTGACCTGACAACATTCTGTCAGAGATACTGAATAGAGAGAGAGAGAGAGAGAGAGAGAGAGAGAGAGAGAGAGAGAGAGAGAGAGAGAGAGAGAGAGAGAGAGAGAGCAACTTTGAGGCAGAAGAGGGTATTATCAAATTTGTACTTATTCTTTGATCTGTGTATGTATTTTCACTGCTCAACCCTTATGGTGGGTCGCGACTCAAAAGACATCTCAATTGGTGGGTCACGAAGCAAAACATTTTATGTACCCCCCATGTGCTAAATGACTAAAATGTCAATGTAAAACATCTACAAAGGCCAAACTGATTCTAGGTCAGGAAGCCCAGGACGTACCTTGGTGATCTGAGTGGTGGTGGTTGTACTGACTGTCTCTGAGGTGATGGTCTGGGCACTCAGCAGCACTCCAGAGTCCCTCTCTGTGTCTACGGGCTGAAGGACACACTATGTTAACACAAGGGGGAGAAAAGGGGTTCATTTAGGACTACAGTCGTGGCCAAAAGTTTTGAGAATTAAACAAATATTAATTTCCACAAAGTTTGCTGCTTCAGATATTTTTGTCAGATGTTACTATTTAATACTGAAGTATAATTACAAGCATTTCATAAGTGTCAAAGGCTTTTATTGACAATTACATGAAGTTGATGCAAAGAGTCAATATTTGCAGTGTTGACCCTTCTTTTTCAAGACCTCTGCAATCTGCCCTGGCATGCTGTCAATTAACTTCTGGGCCACATCCTGCCTGATGGCAGCCCATTCTTGCATAATCATTGCTTGGAGTTTGTCAGAATTCGTGGGTTTTTGTTTGTCCACCTGCCTCTTGAGGATTGACCACAAGTTCTCAATGGGTTTAAGGTCTAGGGAGTTTCCTGGCCATGGACCCAACATATTGATGTTTAGTTCCCCGAGCCACTTAGTTATCACTTTTGTCTTATGGCAAGTTGCTCCATCATGCTGGAAAAGGCATTGTTCGTCACCAAACTGTTCCTGGATGGTTGGGAGAAGTTGCTCTCAGAGGATGTGATGGTACCATTCTTTATTCATGGCTGTGTTCTTAGGCAGAATTGTGAGTGAGCCCACTCCCTTGGCTGAGAAGCAACCCCACACATGAATGGTCTCAGGATGCTTTACTGTTGGCATGACACAGGACTGATGGTAGCGCTCACCTTGTCTTCTCCGGACAAGCTTTTTTCCGGATGCCCCAAACAATCGGAAAGGGGATTCATCAGAGAAAATGACTTTACCCCAGTCCTCAGCAGTCCAATCCCTGTACCTTTTGCAGAATATCAGTCTGTTCCTGATGTTTTTCCTGGAGAGAAGTGGCTTCTTTGCTGCCCTTCTTGACACCAGGCCATCCTCCAAAAGTCTTCGCCTCACTGTGCGTGCAAATGCACTCACACCTGCCTGCTGCCATTCCTGAGCAAGCTCTGTACTGGTGGTGCCCCGATCCTGCAGCTGAATCAACTTTAGGAGGCGGTCCTGGCGCTTGCTGGACTTTCTTGGGCGCCCTGAAGCCTTCTTCACAACAATTGAACCGCTCTCCTTGAAGTTCTTGATGATCCAATAAATGGTTGATTTAGGTGCAATCTTACTGGCAGCAATATCCTTACCTGTGAAGCCCTTTTTGTGCAAAGCAATGATGACGGCACGTGTTTCCTTGCAGGTAACCATGGTTGACAAAGGAAGAACAATGATTCCAAGCACCACCCTCCTTTTGAAGCTTCCAGTCTGTTATTCGAACTCAATCAGCATGACAGAGTGATCTCCAGCCTTGTCCTCGTCAACACTCACACCTATGTTAACGAGAGAATCACTGACATGTCAGCTGGTCCTTTTGTGGCAGGGCTGAAATGCAGTGGAAATGTTTTTGGGGGATTCAGTTCATTTGCATGGCAAAGAGGGACTTTGCAATTAATTGCAATTCATCTGATCACGCTTCATACCATTCTGGAGTATATGCAAATTGCCATCATACAAACTGAGGCAGCAGACTTTGTGAAAATTAACATTTGTGTCATTCTCAAAACTTTTGGCCACGACAGTACATTGTCTACCGGCTGTGAGAAAGACAACAGGATCGGGTTCATTAGGCACCAAAAGGAAGAAAACACACTGAAACAGGGAGGGACTACCAGCAATTGTCCAATAAGAAATGCTTGTTTTCATTTTCCTTTGCAAGATGTTTTAAAACTTTTTTGCCAGTTGGGTATCCTGATGAATACAACCCAGTTCACTGTTAAAACAAACTCATTGGGTTAATAAAGGGTTTTATTTAATAAATGTTGATCCCTCTCACCTGCGCTGACTCGTAGGTAATGGTCTTGGTCTCAGTGTGCACGATGGGGACCTCCTTGTTAGAGACGTCTCCTCGCAGGGAGTTAGACATGTCTGAGATGGTGATTGTCTGTGTTTTCACCACGTTAGGCTGTGAGGAAAGAGGAAGAATACACACAGTGAATATTGAGTTTGTCGTATCCTCACTTCCCAACCACCCTCTCTAACGACATACTAGATCTATCAGAACCTTCTGTAGTATGACAGAGTACTATATACATCATTCAGACATGTTTCTCCACGTACCGTATTCTCTCTCAACCCATCTATCACAGACCTGTCAAGACCCACGATGACCTATGACCCATAGTCCCCTGTTCATACCATGTGACTATCCCCTGTTCATACCATGTGACTATCCCCTGTTCATACCATGTGACTATCCCCTGTTCATACCATGTGACTATCCCCTGTTCATTCTCTGTGACTATCCCCTGTTCATACCATGTGACTATCCCCTGTTCATTCTCTGTGACTATCCCCTGTTCATACCATGTGACTATCCCCTGTTCATACAATGTGACTATCCCCTGTTCATACCATGTGACTATCCCCTGTTCATACCATGTGACTATCCCCTGTTCATACCATGTGACTATCCCCCTGTTCATTCTCTGTGACTATCCCCTGTTCATTCTCTGTGACTATCCCCTGTTCATACCACGTGACTATCCCCTGTTCATTCTCTGTGACTATCCCCTGTTCATACCATGTGACTATCCCCTGTTCATACCATGTGACTATCCCCTGTTCATTCTCTGTGACTATCCCCTGTTCATTCTCTGTGACTATCCCCTGTTCATACCATGTGACTATCCCCTGTTCATACCACGTGACCATCCCCTTTTCATTCTCTGTGACTATCCCCTGTTCATACCATGTGACTATCCCCTGTTCATTCTCTGTGACTATCCCCTGTTCATTCTCTGTGACTATCCCCTGTTCATACCACGTGACTATCCCCTGTTCATACCATGTGACTATCCCCTGTTAATTCTCTGTGACTATCCCCTGTTCATTCTCTGTGACTATCCCCTGTTCATTCTCTGTGACTATCCCCTGTTCATACCATGTGACTATCCCCTGTTCATACCATGTGACTATCCCCTGTTCATACCACGTGACCATCCCCTTTTCATTCTCTGTGACTATCCTCTGTTCATACCATGTGACTATCCCCTGTTCATTCTCTGTGACTATCCCCTGTTCATACCATGTGACTATCCCCTGTTCATACCATGTGACTATCCCCTGTTCATTCTCTGTGACTATCCCCTGTTCATACCATGTGACTATCCCCTGTTCATTCTCTGTGACTATCCCCTGTTCATACCATGTGACTATCCCCTGTTCATACCATGTGACTATCCCCTGTTCATACCATGTGACTATCCCCTGTTCATTCTCTGTGACTATCCCCTGTTCATACCATGTGACTATCCCCTGTTCGTTCTCTGTGACTATCCCCTGTTCGGTCTCTGTGACTATCCCCTGTTCGTTCTCTGTGACTATCCCCTGTTCGTTCTCTCTGACTATCCCCTGTTCGTTCTCTCTGACTATCCCCTGTTCGTTCTCTCTGACTATCCCCTGTTCGTTCTCTCTGACTATCCCCTGTTCGTTCTCTGTGACTATCCCCTGTTCGTTCTCTGTGACTATCCCCTGTTCGTTCTCTGTGACTATCCCCTGTTCGTTCTCTGTGACTATCCCCTGTTCGTTCTCTGTGACTATCCCCTGTTCGTTCTCTGTGACTATCCCCTGTTCGTTGTCTGTGACTATCCCCTGTTCGTTGTCTGTGACTATCCCCTGTTCGTTCTCTGTGAATATGCCCTGTTCGTTGTCTGTGACTATCCCCTGTTCGTTCTCTGTGACTATGCCCTGTTCGTTGTCTGTGACTATCCCCTGTTCGTTCTCTGTGACTATCCCCTGTTCGTTGTCTGTGACTATCCCCTGTTCGTTCTCTGTGACTATCCCCTGTTCGTTCTCTGTGACTATCCCCTGTTCGTTGTCTGTGACTATCCCCTGTTCGGTCTCTGTGACTATCCCCTGTTCGTTCTCTGTGACTATCCCCTGTTCGTTCTCTGTGACTATCCCCTGTTCGTTGTCTGTGACTATCCCCTGTTCGTTCTCTGTGACTATCCCCTGTTCGGTCTCTGTGACTATCCCCTGTTCGTTCTCTGTGACTATCCCCTGTTCGTTCTCTCTGACTATCCCCTGTTCGTTCTCTCTGACTATCCCCTGTTCGTTCTCTGTGACTATCCCCTGTTCGTTCTCTGTGACTATCCCCTGTTCGTTGTCTGTGACTATCCCCTGTTCGTTCTCTGTGACTATCCCCTGTTCGTTCTCTGTGACTATGCCCTGTTCGTTCTCTGTGACTATGCCCTGTTCGTTCTCTGTGACTATCCCCTGTTCGTTCTCTGTGACTATCCCCTGTTCATTCTCTGTGACTATCCCCTGTTCGTTGTTTGTGACTATCCCCTGTTCGTTCTCTGTGACTATCCCCTGTTCGTTCTCTGTGACTATCCCCTGTTGTTCTCTGTGACTATCCCCTGTTCGTTCTCTGTGACTATCCCCTGTTCGTTCTCTGTGACTATGCCCTGTTCGTTCTCTGTGACTATGCCCTGTTCGTTCTCTGTGACTATCCCCTGTTCATTCTCTGTGACTATGCCCTGTTCGTTCTCTGTGACTATCCCCTGTTCATTCTCTGTGACTATCCCCCTGTCTATCCATTCCCCTTGTGCTGTAGGTGTGGCTCTAGCCAGAACTATCCTCCCATCCCAGTGTCTCAGACAATCTACTTAAACTAAAAGTAGATTAGGGGTTGGAGACAGAAGAAACTGTTGCAATCACTTAAAAAATATGCTTCATGTGAAAAATGATGATTCATGAAGTGTGTGCTTATTCAAACTGAACTTTCCTACCCCAGAGAGAACATTATTCTCAATCTAAAAATAAAAAAGGGGAAAAAAGAACTTCTATAGTTTTATTTCCAAACAAACAAAAACAAACAATTAAGTTGAGGGAGAAACATTGTCAAGAGAGAGAAAACTGTAATTGCGTTGTTTTGAAAGAGAGAGAGAGCTCCCCAGAGGATGGGCTGCAGCACAGAGACAAATCTGTCCCAACTGGCATCCTATTCCCTATGTAGTGTACGACTGTTGACCAGGGCCCATAGAGGCATCCTATTCCCTATGTAGTGCACTACTGTTGATCAGGGCCCATAGAGGCATCCTATTCCCTATGTAGTGCACTACTGTTGACCAGGGCTCATAGAGGCATCCTGTTCCCTATGTAGTGCACTACTGTTGACCAGGGCTCATAGAGGCATCCTATTCCCTATGTAGTGCACTACTGTTGACCAGGGCTCATAGAGGCATCCTATTCCCTATGTAGTGCACTACTGTTGACCAGGGCTCATAGAGGCATCCTATTCCCTATGTAGTGCACTACTGTTGACCAGGGCTCATAGAGGCATCCTATTCCCTATGTAGTGCACGGTCGAGCCGTGTGCTTTTCATAATAAGAGCGCCTCTCAGGGGTCGAGCCGTGTGCTTTTCATAATAAGAGCGCCTCTCAGGGGTCGAGCCGTGTGCTTTTCATAATAAGAGCGCCCCTCTGGGGTCGAGCCGTGTGCTTTTCATAATAAGAGCGCCCCTCTGGGGTCGAGACGTGTGCTTTTCATAATAAGAGCGCCCCTCTGGGGTCGAGACGTGTGCTTTTCATAATAAGAGCGCCTCTCAGGGGTCGAGCCGTGTGCTTTTCATAATAAGAGCGCCTCTCAGGGGTCGAGACGTGTGCTTTTCATAATAAGAGCGCCCCTCTGGGGTCGTGCCGTGTGCTTTTCATAATAAGAGCGCCTCTCAGGGGTCGAGACGTGTGCTTTTCATAATAAGAGCGTCTCTCAGGGGTCGAGCCGTGTGCTTTTCATAATAAGAGCGCCTCTCAGGGGTCGAGCCGTGTGCTTTTCATAATAAGAGCGCCTCTCAGGGGTCGAGACGTGTGCTTTTCATAATAAGAGCGCCCCTCTGGGGTCGTGCCGTGTGCTTTTCATAATAAGAGCGCCTCTCAGGGGTCGAGACGTGTGCTTTTCATAATAAGAGCGTCTCTCAGGGGTCGAGCCGTGTGCTTTTCATAATAAGAGCGCCTCTCAGGGGTCGAGACGTGTGCTTTTCATAATAAGAGCGCATCTCAGGGACGATGGAGAGGAGGATCAAGTCCATAGCGGGCTCTATGGCAACCTGCCACGCCAATTATCCACACATTAGCGCTCAGATATGCAGATTATGCAAATCAGAGGGATCATAAATAACTTTCATTTGGCTTTTTAATCTTTCATCTCAAACTCTTTGCCAGGGAGGGAGGGAGGGAGGGAGGGAGGGAGGAGAAACAGACAGAGATAGAGATGCAGAGAAACAGAGAAAGAGTGAGAGAGAGAAACCGAGAGAGTGAGCGTTTGAGAGAGAGGGTGAGAGAGAGACAGAGACAAAAAAAGAGAGAGAGCGAGAGAGACAGAGACAGAGAAAGAGAGAGAGGTGGAGAGACAGAGAAAGAGAGAGAGGGTGGTGTAGAGACAGAGAGCAAGAGCGAGCAAACAAGATTTAAAAAAAAAAAAAGTCATTTGATTTAGTTCACTTCTTCAAGTCAGATATAATTTTGAGCCCACGAAAGGAACAGATATGTGACATGACAGCTGAAGCAGAGTGCTTGACTGGACGTCTTCACACTGTATAGTCCTTTTCAAAGTCTAGCTCTCCACGTGACACAACTAATAATTAAGGAGACCACATTTCTAGGACGAGATCCTTTCCTGGAGTTAGAGACCAAGAGTCAACATCAGGGTAGTGGAGGGAGGTTCCCTAATTAACATCAGGGTAGTGGAGGGAGGTTCCCTAATTAACATCAGGGTAGTGGAGGGAGGTTCCCTAATTAACATCAGGGTAGTGGAGGGAGGTTCCCTAATTAACATCAGGGTAGTGGAGGGAGGTTCCCTAATTAGAGAGTCAACATCAGGGTAGTGGAGGGAGGTTCCCTAATTAGAGAGTCAACATCAGGGTAGTGGAGGGAGGTTCCCTAATTAGAGAGTCAACATCAGGGTAGTGGAGGGAGGTTCCCTAATTAGAGAGTCAACATCAGGGTAGTGGAGGGAGGTTCTCTAATTAGAGAGTCAACATCAGGGTAGTGGAGGGAGGTTCCCTAATTAGAGAGTCAACATCAGGGTAGTGGAGGGAGGTTCCCTAATTAGAGAGTCAACATCAGGGTAGTGGAGGGAGGTTCTCTAATTAGAGAGTCAACATCAGGGTAGTGGAGGGAGGTTCACTAATTAGAGAGTCAACATCAGGGTAGTGGAGGGAGGTTCCCTAATTAGAGAGTCAACATCAGGGTAGTGGAGGGAGGTTCCCTAATTAGAGAGTCAACATCAGAGGGGGTGGAGGGAGGTTCCCTAATTAGAGAGTCAACATCAGGGTAGTGGAGGGAGGTTCCCTAATTAGAGAGTCAACATCAGGGTAGTGGAGGGAGGTTCACTAATTAGAGAGTCAACATCAGGGTAGTGGAGGGAGGTTCCCTAATTAGAGAGTCAACATCAGGGTAGTGGAGGGAGATTCCCTAATTAGAGAGTCAACATCAGGGTAGTGGAGGGGAGTTCCCTAATTAGTGAGTCAACATCAGGGGGGGTGGAGGGAGGTTCCCTAATTAGAGAGTCAACATCAGAGGGGTGGAGGGAGGTTCTCTAATTAGAGAGTCAACAGCAGGGTAGTGGAGGGAGGTTCACTAATTAGAGAGTCAACAAGAGAGTCAACATCAGGGTAGTGGAGGGAGGTTCCCTAATTAGAGATTCAACATCAGGGTAGTGGAGGGAGGTTCCCTAATTAGAGAGTCAACATCAGGGGGGTGGAGGGGAGTTCCCTAATTAGAGAGTCAACATCAGGGTAGTGGAGGGAGGTTCCCTAATTAGAGAGTCAACATCAGGGTAGTGGAGGGAGGTTCCCTAATTAGAGAGTCAACATCAGGGTAGTGGAGGGGAGGTTCCCTAATGAGAGAGTCAACATCAGGGTAGTGGAGGGGAGTTCCCTAATTAGTGAGTCAACATCAGAGGGGGTGGAGGGAGGTTCCCTAATTAGAGAGTCAACATCAGAGGAGGTGGAGGGAGGTTCCCTAATTAGAGAGTCAACATCAGGGGGGTGGAGGGAGGTTCCCTAATTAGAGAGTCAACATCAGGGTAGTGGAGGGAGGTTCCCTAATTAGAGAGTCAACATCAGAGGGGGTGGAGGGAGGTTCCCTAATTAGAGAGTCAACATCAGAGGAGGTGGAGGGAGGTTCCCTAATTAGAGAGTCAACATCGGGGTAGTGGAGGGAGGCTCCCTAATTAGAGAGTCAACATCAGGGTAGTGGAGGGAGGTTCCCTAATTAGAGAGTCAACATCAGGGTAGTGGAGGGAGGTTCACTAATTAGAGAGTCAACATCAGGGTAGTGGAGGGAGGTTCCCTAATTAGAGAGTCAACATCAGGGTAGTGGAGGGAGGTTCCCTAATTAGAGAGTCAACATCAGGGTAGTGGAGGGAGGTTCCCTAATTAGAGAGTCAACATCAGGGTAGTGGAGGGGAGGTTCCCTAATGAGAGAGTCAACATCAGGGTAGTGGAGGGGAGTTCCCTAATTAGAGAGTCAACATCAGAGGGGGTGGAGGGAGGTTCCCTAATTAGAGAGTCAACATCAGAGGGGTGGAGGGAGGTTCCCTAGTTAGAGAGTCAACATCAGGGGGGTGGGGGAGAGTTCCCTAATTAGAATCAACATCAGGGGGGTGGAGGGGAGTTCCCTAATTAGAGAGTCAACATCAGGGTAGTGGAGGGAGGTTCCCTAATTAGAGAGTCAACATCAGGGTAGTGGAGGGAGGTTCCCTAATTAGAGAGTCAACATCAGGGTAGTGGAGGGAGATTCCCTAATTAGAGAGTCAACATCAGAGGGGGTGGAGGGAGGTTCCCTAATTAGAGAGTCAATATCAGGGTAGTGGAGGGAGGTTCCCTAATTAGAGTGTCAACATCATGGTAGTGGTGGGGAGTTCCCTAATTAGAGAGTCAACATCAGGGTAGTGGAGGGAGATTCCCTAATTAGAGAGTCAACATCAGAGGGGGTGGAGGGAGGTTCCCTAATTAGAGAGTCAATATCAGGGTAGTGGAGGGAGGTTCCCTAATTAGAGTGTCAACATCATGGTAGTGGTGGGGAGTTCCCTAATTAGAGAGTCAACATCAGGGTAGTGGAGGGAGGTTCCCTAATTAGAGAGTCAACATCAGAGGGGGTGGAGGGAGGTTCCCTAATTAGAGAGTCAACATCAGAGGGGGTGGAGGGAGGTTCCCTAATTAGAGAGTCAACATCAGAGGGGGTGGAGGGAGGTTCCCTATTTAGAGAGTCAACATCAGAGGGGTGGAGGGAGTTTCCCTAATTAGAGAGTCAACATCAGGGTAGTGGAGGGGAGTTCCCTAATTAGAGAGTCAACATCAGGGGGGTGGGGGGGAGTTCCCTAATTAGAGAGTCAACATCAGGGGGGTGGGGGAGAGTTCCCTAATTAGATATATATATATATATATATATATATATATATATATATATATATATATATATACGGTAGTAATATATTAACAGTAGTAATATACATACGTAGTAATATATATACAGTAGTAATACATATATATATTTATATATACACATACATACATACATACATTCGATAGTAATATATATACAGTAGTGATGTATATATATATACACACACACACGGTAGTAATATATATATATACGGTAGTAATATATAAACAGTAGTGATATTCATACCTAGTAATATATATATACAGTAGTAATATATATACAGTAGTAATATATATAGATATGGTAGTAATATATAAACAGTAGTGATATACATACGTAGTAATATATATACAGTAGTAATATATACACAGTAGTAATATATATATATATATACGGTAGTAATATATAAACAGTAGTGATATACATACGTAGTAATATATATACAGTAGTAATATATATACGTTTGTAAGCACCTCTAAATGACTTACAGATACAGTACAGATACCCAAAGTTAGTATGCCTAATTAGATGTATTTATTTTACAGTCGCCAAATGTCCTTCCCCTTTCATTACGGTTTAAATAAATCCTCATAGACTCTGACTAACATCCCGATATTAATACAAATAAATAGTGAATGATATAAAAACATATACTAGATCAATATAGAGATTTTCCTACGGCCAGTTTCACAGTGAACATAATACAAATGTCCATCTTTCTAGTGACCTAAGTTTCTATAATAATAGATGTCATACACACATTTACCCACACAAACACTAACTAATACAGGAACAGGAACTAATACAGGAACACTAACTAATACAGGAACAGGAACTAATACACAAACACTAACTAATACAGGAACAGGAACTAATACACAAACACTAACTAATACAGGAACAGGAACTAATACAGGAACAGGAACTAATACATAAACACTAACTAATACACAAACACTAACTAATAAACAAACACTAACTAATACAGGAACAGGAACTAATACATAAACACTAACTAATACAGGAACAGGAACTAATACAGGAACAGGAACTAATACATAAACACTAACTAATACACAAACACTAACTAATAAACAAACACTAACTAATACAGGAACAGGAACTAATACATAAACACTAACTAATACACAAACACTAACTAATAAACAAACACTAACTAATACAGGAACAGGAACTAACACAGGAACAGGAACTAATACAGGAACAGGAACTAATACAGGAACAGGAACTAATACAGGAACAGGAACTAATACACAAACACTAACTAATACAGGAACAGGAACTAATACAGGAACAGGAACTAATACAGGAACAGGAACTAATACACAAACACTAACTAATACAGGAACAGGAACTAATACAGGAACAGGAACTAATACAGGAACAGGAACTAATACAGGGACAGGAACTAATACAGGAACAGGAACTAATACACAAACACTAACTAATACAGGAACAGGAACTAATACAGGAACAGGAACTAATACAGGAACAGGAACTAATACAGGAACAGGAACTAATACACAAACACTAACTAATACAGGAACACTAACTAATACAGGAACAGGAACTAATACAGGAACAGGAACTAATACAGGGACAGGAACTAATACACAAACACTAACTAATACAGGAACAGGAACTAATACACAAACACTAACTAATACAGGAACAGGAACTAATACAGGACCAGGAACTAATACAGGAACAAATACACAACACTAACTAATACAGGAACAGGAACTAATACAGGAACAGGAACTAATACACAAACACTAACTAATACAGGAACAGGAACTAATACAGGAACAGGAACTAATACACAAACACTAACTAATACACAAACACTAACTAATACAGGAACAGGAACTAATACACAAACACTAACTAATACAGGAACAGGAACTAATACAGGAACAGGAACAGGAACTAATACACAAACACTAACTAATAGTTTATGTGTCGGGGGGCTAGGGTCAGTTTGTTATATCTGGAGTACTTCTCCTGTCTTATCCGGTGTCCTGTGTGAATTTAAGTATGCTCTCTCTAATTCTCTCTTTCTTTCTCTCTCTCTCGGAGGACCTGAGCCCTAGGACCATGCCTCAGGACGACCTGGCATGATGACTCCTTGCTGTCCCCAGTCCACCTGGCCGTGCTGCTGCTCCAGTTTCAACTGTTCTGCCTGCGGCTATGGAACCCTGACCTGTTCACCGGACGTGCTACCTGTCCCAGACCTGCTGTTTTCAACTCTCTAGAGACCGCAGGAGCGGTAGAGATACTCTTAATGATCGGCTATGAAAAGCCAACTGACATTTACTCCTGAGGTGCTGACTTGCTGCACCCTCAACAACTACTGTGATTATTATTATTTGACCATGCTGGTCATTTATGAACATTTGAACATCTTGGTCATGTTCTGTTATAATCTCCACCCGGCACAGCCAGAAGAGGACTGGCCACCCCTCATAGCCTGGTTCCTCTGTAGGTTTCTTCCTAGGTTTTGGCCTTTCTAGGGAGTTTTTCCTAGACACTGTGCTTCACACCTGCATTGCTTGCTGTTTGGGGTTTTAGGCTGGGTTTCTGTACAGCACTTTGAGATATCAGCTGATGTACGAAGGGCTATATAAATCAATTTGATTTGATTTGAAAATTTGATTAATAAAGGAACAGGAACTAATACACAAACACTAACTAATACAGGAACAGGAACTAATACAGGAACAGGAACAGGAACTAATACACAAACACTAACTAATACACGAACAGGAACAGGAACTAATACACAAACACTAACTAATACAGGAACAGGAACTAATACACAAACACTAACTAATACAGGAACAGGAACTAATACACAAACACTAACTAATACAGGAACAGGAACTAATACAGGAACAGGAACTAATACAGGAACAGGAACTAATACACAAACACTAACTAATACAGGAACAGGAACTAATACACAAACACTAACTAATACAGGAACAGGAACTAATACACAAACACTAACTAATTCAGGAACAGGAACTAATACAGGAACAGGAACTAATACACAAACACTAACTAATACAGGAACTAATACAGGAACAGGAACTAATACAGGAACTAATACACAAACACTAACTAATACAGGAACAGGAACTAATACACAAACACTAACTAATACAGGAACAGGAACTAATACACAAACACTAACTAATACAGGAACAGGAACTAATACACAAACACTAACTAATACAGGAACAGGAACTAATACAGGAACAGGAACTAATACAGGAACAAATACACAACACTAACTAATACAGGAACAGGAACTAATACAGGAACAGAAACAAATATACAACACTAACTAATACAGGAACAGGAACTAATACAGGAACAGGAACTAATACACAAACACTAACTAATACAGGAACAGGAACTAATACAGGAACAGGACCTAATACACAAACACTAACTAATACAGGTACAGGAACTAATACAGGAACAGGAACTAATACAGGAACAGGAACTAATACAGGAACAGGAACTAATACAGGAACAGGAACTAATACACAAACACTAACTAATACAGGAACAGGAACTAATACACAAACACTAACTAATACAGGAACAGGAACTAATACAGGAACAGGAACTAATACACAAACACTAACTAATACAGGAACAGGAACTAATACACAAACACTAACTAATACAGGAACAGGAACTAATACACAAACACTAACTAATACAGGAACAGGAACTAATACACAAACACTAACTAATACAGGAACAGGAACTAATACACAAACACTAACTAATACAGGAACAGGAACTAATACAGGAACAGAAACAAATATACAACACTAACTAATACAGGAACAGGAACTAATACAGGAACAGGAACTAATACACAAACACTAACTAATACAGGAACAGGAACTAATACAGGAACAGGAACTAATACACAAACACTAACTAATACAGGAACAGGAACTAATACAGGAACAGGAACTAATACACAAACACTAACTAATACAGGAACAGGAACTAATACAGGAACAGGAACTAATACAGGAACAGGAACTAATACACAAACACTACCTAATACAGGAACATGAATTAATACAGGAAAAGGAACTAATATAGAAAAATAAACAAATACAGGAAGAGGAACTAATACAGGAACAGTAACTAATACAGGAACTAATACAAGAAGAGGAACTAATACAGCAAGAGGAACTAATACAGGAACAGGAACGAATACAGCAACAGGAACTAATACAGCAACAGGAACTAATACAGCAACAGGAACTAATACAGGAAGAGTAACTAATACAGGAAGAGGAACTAATACAGCAAGAGGAACTAATACAGGAACAGGAACTAATACAGGAACAGGAACGAATACAGGAACAGGAACGAATACAGGAACAGGAACTAATACAGGAACAGGAACTAATACAGGAACAGGAACTAATACAGGAACAGGAACTAATACAGGAACAGGACATGTACTCACATGCACACAGTTATTGAATACACTTCCACCACCACTTCATTGGTAAACAATACTTTTCCATAGTATTTCTAACAGTGCAACTGTGCTGTAAGGACTAGCCAGGATCAAGAAAGACCTTGGAGAGTACACATCCCAAATAGCATTTCAATGGCTTCAGACTCCATCTATGAGTGGTGGTATTTCATTCAGTATAGGAAGACATTCCAAAAGTCTCTAAACTAGTCAAGCGTTGACACATACCGTATCTTCAATCCAAACTCACCTAGTTGGATGAATAATCAGCAAGTGGGTTGATATCGTTGGTACGTATTATCGTAGTTTAAATCAGTTTGAAGAATAAAGCACCATCTTTTCTGGACAGAAGACTCTCTCTCTCTCTCTCTCTCTCTCTCTCTCTCTCTCTCTCTCTCTCTCTCTCCCTCTCCCTCTCTCTCTCTCTCGTCTGTCCCGTCTATCCCGTCTATCCCATCTATCCCGTCTGTCCTGTCTATCCCGTCTGTTCTTCCTGCTCATGCCTAGAAAAACATCAACATAGACGAGAGCCGATGCAGCTCAGCGGCAGACAAACATTAGCTCTCTGCTGTAGCGTCTCAAAGCATGAGTACTGATCTCAGGTCAGTTTTGCCTTTTAAATCGTAACGAATAAGAGGGGGTACCTGATCCAAGATCAGCAATACCGATCTCATAGATGTAAATAATCTTGTGCCATACAGCAGAGCTGTCCAGGAGACACTGCGCTACACTGATTGATTTAAACACTAAGGGATGAATGTGAACTTCCACTTAGAGGAAAATTACACCCCCCCCAAAAAACGACAAACTAAGGGAAAAATTTGACTTAAAAGGAAAACTCCACCCAAAAACGATCTTTTGGTATTTGTTTCATTAGTCCATTGTTGATTTAATCCCCAAAATGTTTTGCATGTCAGCAATCAAATTTTCAAAGATATATAACTTTCAAAATACAGAAATACAGCCGCTATGATGCATTTTGCATCGTATGACGTCAACTTAAGTGGAAGTGTAAGGATTCTGTGGACAGAGGGAGAAAATAAACAGTAGTCAACGGGCTAAACACAAGCAGTGAAGAGTCAGGATGGCAAACAAAGTTTGTTAGTAACACTGGATATATTTTCTTTTCTTTTCACCATGGAATATTGTAAGTAAAAGTTGTAGCAGATCCTTGAAGTCCGGATATAAGTCTCTGGTGGCAAGGGCGCTAGGCCAAATACAGCTCTCAACACTTCCTGGAAAAAAAGTGCTGGCAAGGACAACAACGCCATTGTCCTCAATGCAAAATAACCTGGTAATTCACTCAGTGTAATGATCAATAGGGGTTTGTGTCTGTCTGTCTGTCTGTCTTTGTGTGTTGGAGTCAGATGACGGAACAGAGAGGAACAGAGAATAGAAGACAGAAGAGAGGCGAAAGAGGGTAAAACTGGAGAATTCTGTCTCTGTCCTTAAACAAGGCTACTTGACTGGGTGGTTCATTTCAGTAGAGGGCTCTCTCCCTCTCTCTCCACCGGACCGGCCAGTCACCGGCTGGTTCATTTCAGTAGAGGCCTCCCTCTCTCTCCACCGGACCGGCCAGTCACTGGCTGGTTCATTTCAGTAGAGGGCTCTCTCCCTCTCTCTCCACCGGACCGGCCAGTCACCGGCTGGTTCATTTCAGTAGAGGGCTCTCTCGCTCTCCACCGGACCGGCCAGTCACCGGCTGGTTCATTTCAGTAGAGGGCTCTCTCTCTCTCTCTCCACCGGACCGGTCAGTCACTGGCTGGTTCATTTCAGTAGAGGCCTCCCTCTCTCTCCACCGGACCGGCCAGTCACTGGCTGGTTCATTTCAGTAGAGGGCTCTCTCTCTCCACCGGACCGGCCAGTCAGATAAACACCAGCCAACACAGAGTCAGAAACATGACCAGCAGTCCAGACAGGAGAGTGAAGGAGACGTGGGACGGTTGGAGCTGGAGCGTGGCTGGGTACAGCTGGCAGGCTGAGGGCCCAATGACCCTGTCTTCCTCCTCCTCCTGCTCTTCCTCAGGCATTTCGATAGAGACCCTCAGAGTGTTCCCCCGGCCCCGAGCCTCGTCCTCCTCAGAAGTATACTCTTCTTCCTCCTGTAGATAGTGGTGTCTGAGGAGCGGTGGTCCCCCGGGGGGCGAGGAGGCCTGCTGTTGCTGTCTCAGTAATTTTACCTGGTATTCAAACAGAGGACGCTTCCCTCGCTGTGTTCAGCAACAGGAGACCAAGAGAGACAGAAAACAATGAACAGACATGTGGGGGAATGGCCAACAGACATGCAGGGAGTAGGGGAGGATTGGAAGGGACAGGGGACAAGGGGAGGGAGGTGGAGGAGGGGGGGGGGGGGGCAAGGGGAGGGAGGTGGAGGAGGAGAAGGGACAGGGGGCAAGGGGAGGGAGGTGGAGGAGGAGGAGAAGGGACACGGGGAGGGAGGTGGAGGAGGGGGGGGACAAGGGGAGGGAGTTGGAGGAGGAGAAGGGACAGGGGACAAGGGGAGGGAGGTGGAGGAGAAGGGAGAGGGGGAGGGGGGGACAAGGGGAGGGAGGTGGAGGAGGAGAAGGGACAGGGGGGGAGGTGGAGGAGGGGGGGGGCAAGGGGAGGAAGGTGGAGGAGGGGGGGACACGGGGAGGGAGGTGGAGGAGGGGGGACACGGGGAGGGAGGTGGAGGAGGGGGGGACAAGGGGAGGGAGGTGGAGGAGGAGAAGGAAGGCATGGGAGAAAGAGTGGGGTAGGGAGTGGGGTATGAGGGGGATGGGATGGGGGAGGAGGGAGGTGGAGGAGCAGGAGAGTGGTGGCATGTGATGTTGTAATGAAATGATCTACTGTTGAAGTGAGGGCAGGAGGAGAGGAAAAGTCATCTTCAGGTTATTTAATAAAGTTCTCTATGGAAGTTCTGTCTGACCTTTGACAGTAGTGAGTGTTAGTTCCCATCACTGAGCTTCAGCCTGACTCAGGATCTCCGGCTCTAGGCAATGAGGGTTAGGGTCCAGGGTGGTCTGACCAGGTCGGACCAACCTCCAGGGCAGTGGTGGCAGCAGCAGTTCTGGGGCTGGAGAGTTTTTATAGGGCTCTGCTCCTCCATGCTGGGGTTAGATTGGGTGGCTGGGGTTAGATTGGGTGGCTGGGGTTAGATTGAATGGCTGGGGTTAGATTGAATGGCTGGGGTTAGATTGGGTGGCTGGGGGTAGATTGAGTGTCTGAGGTTAGATTGGATGGCTGGGGTTAGATTGGATGGCTGGGGTTAGATTGAATGGCTGGGGTTAAATTGGGTGGCTGGGGTTAGAATGAGTGGCTGGGGTTAGATTGGATGGCTGGGGTTAGATTGGATAAAGGCATTCTCTGGCAGGTAAAATGCTAGCTAGTGCAAACTGTTTGTTTTGGCAGTGCACCGTTAGGGGAGAACCACCATAGAAACTGGCTTGGTGCAGGTTGGCTAGATCACAGTGTGATCTAATCCTCACTGAATCTTATGTAGTCAGTCGGTCGACGAGCCTGCTTTAAAGAGATGAGTTTATCAAATGCATTGAGGTCTATCGAGACTTGGGAGGCTCATATTTGGGATTTGTTGGTAATGTGTTCATGAAGACAAGACTCCTTGTCAAATCACCAGACTAGTGTATTATTCTAGAATGGTGTAATTTTTTCAGTGATCTTTTAGAAAAAAAACCTGTTAACGATGATCATCTCCATTCAGAGGCCTATCGTATAAACACGCCTACACTCAATACAGATTGAAAGTTAAGAAAAGTTTTTGGAGGTAAAAGTTTAGCAAATGTTCTGATGGGAGTGCTTATTATTCTGCAGGAGTCTTCAGGTACATAGACAGGACATGAGAAGGGTCTGGGCTAGGCAGAATACCCAGGTAGCTGGAGGCAGCTTCAAGTCTGGGAGTAAAACTGTATTTTCAGCCCCATGGCAGTAGAGGAGCTAAGGGAGGGGAGCGGTGATGCTCGGTGACCCAAGGCCCAAACACCTCTCTGGGTCTCCGGATCCTCCTCAGGAGAAGGGGGTGGCGGTGGAGGAGGAGGTGGAGGATACGGAGGAGGAGGAGGGAGTGGATATGACTGAGGCAGGGCAGGAGAAGGGGGAAGATGAGGATGAGGAAGAGGAGGATGAGGAGGAACATGAAGAAGAGGAGGAGGAGCAAGAGAAGGAGGAGGAAGAGGGGGAGGAGGAGGAAGAGGAGGAAGAAGAGGAGGAGGAGGAAGGGGAGGAGGAGGAGGAGGGGGAAGAAGAGGAGTAGGAAGAGGAGGGAGAGGAAGAAGAGGGAGAGGAGGAAGAGGAGGGAGAGGAAGAAGAGGAGGAGGAAGAAGAGGAGGAGGAAGAGGAGGGAGAGGAAGAAGAGGAGGAGGTGGATGAGAAAGAAGAGGAGGAAGAGGAAAAGTAATAGAAAGAAGAGGAGGAGGAAGAGGGGGAAGAAGAGGAGGAGGAGGAAGAGGAGGAGGAGGAAGAGGAGGGAGAGGAAGAAGAGAAGGAGGAGGAAATGAAGAGATGACACATATGAGGGGGGAGATAGAGATCGAGGGAGGAGACAGAGAAAACATAAAACAACCAGTGAGAGGTCAGGGTGGAGGAGAGACAATGAAATGAGTAGGAGGAGGAGGAGGTCAGTTCTTTGTGGTTGTTGTCGCTGTTTGTTTTTTGGTTGTTTGCGTTTTTTGTTTTTGTTCTTCAGTCTCTCATCACTACGTCAGACACCACCATCATCATCATCATCATCATCATCATCATCACAGAGTCATGCAGCTTCACTACTATCGGGTCAAACCCAGCCATGCGATTTGATTGGCAGATCAAAGCAGGAAGACAAAGCTGACAGCAGCCAATCATGGAGCGGAGGCAGTGGTGAGGGGGCGGGGTTTGGGAAAGATTAGGGTCTGTGGCTTGGAAGTAGACACCTATAAAGGTAGTCGCAGCGGCTGCGGGGCGGGGCTGGGGGCGAGAGAGCGCAGTCCTGTGGGTGAAGATAGCCAGCTGATTCTCTTGCCTTGCTTTAGGTCACAGCCACACAGACTCCATACAGCAGCCATGCACAGCCTCCATACAGCAGCCATACACAACATGGTCTGTTCTTTATTGTTAGCTGGTAAAGAACCGCCAGCTAATGTTCTCTTACTGCAGCCCAACCCAGCTCAGCCCAACCCAGCTCAGCCCAGCTCAGCCCAGCCCAGCCCAACCCAGCTCAGCCCAGCCCAGCTCAGCCCAGCCCAGCCCAACCCAGCTCAGCCCAACCCAGCTCAGCCCAACCCAGCTCAGCCCAACCCAGCTCAGCCCAGCCCAGCCCAACCCAGCTTAGCCCAACCCAGCTCAGCTCAGCCCAACCCAACCCAGCCAGTAAGGACTGAATTGGAGTACCTTTATCTCTGATACGCCACCAACTACTCTGTATGCAGGTGATAGGGAGGCCGTCCTCACCTGCACACACACACACACACACACACACACACACACACACACACACACACACACACACACACACACACACACACACACACACACACACACACACACACACACACACATGAATATACACAGAGAAAGAGACTTCAAGAGTCTCCACTGCGTCCACTGTACGCCCTGAGATCCACAAACACAGAGAAACTGATGAACACTTGATGAAACTGAAACGTTCATTTCGACTGACTATGACCCCCCTGTACACAGTACATCCTTAGGGAATGATACATCCTCTATATCTCTCTACCAAGTATGAGGAAACTAAATATAAAAACGTAATACAAATGAACACAGCACAGCAGCCCTGTAATGTGGGTAATCTGACTGCCATTCTCTAGATTAGATATTGATTTGTGGTCAAAAACAACAACTGAATGACAAGAGAAAAGACCACAGTAAACCCTACTGGGACTAATGACTAATGTGCGATCCAAAGTAAACAATTAGAAAACAACAACTGAATGACATGAGAAAAGACCACAGTAAACCCTACTGGGACTAATGACTAATGTGCAATCCAAAGTAAACAATTAGAAAACAACAACTGAATGACAAGAGAAAAGACCACAGTAAACCCTACTGGGACTAATGACTAATGTGCAATCCAAAGTAAACAATTAGAAAACAACAAAGCAATAAAATTTGCTCAAAGAAAGTCAAAACATGAACAGAACCTCCTTATCGGTAAACTTGTGCCAGCAAATGCAGAAAAAAGCGAGTCAAAAGTACCATCTTTCACTTCAAAACATCCTATTGTTGTCAGGAATCCTGGTGGTGCTATGAGTGGGACTAGAGAGAATGAAGGCCTCTCTGTCTCTCTGAGAACCATGGGCTACTATGTCTCTCTGTCTCTCTGTTCTGTACCAAGACTGCTTGTTCTGTTGTTCTGTTGACTCTATAGAAATATAATCACCTCTAGAAGGGCCTTAGAGCCCTTAACCCTGGCAATTTGACTAGTAAACTCATTGGTACACTCGCCAAGTCACCCATTTTGGCACTATTGACTTCAATGGGGAGGCCCCGTTCTACTCATTTTAGTTCTGTTGGTTTTTGACTCACCCCGTCAGTGCCTGGCTGCAGCTGTCCGTTGATGCTGGCCGTGCGGAAGGGTGAGTGGGTGGACAGGCGTTTGTCCCACTCGCTCTGCCGCGGCTCCGGAACAGACTCCATGAAGCTTCTCTTCAGCTCACTGATACTGCTGTGGTGACGCATGATCTCTGCCTGGGTCTGATCCAGGTCCTGGGAGGAGGGAGACGGGGGAGGGACAGAGAGTAGAAGGGGTAGAGAGAGGAGGGAGGGACAGAGAGGGGGGAGGGAGAGTAGGAGGGGTGGAGAGGGGAAGGAGGGACAGAGAGGGGGGAGGGAGAGTAGGAGGGGTAGAGAGAGGAGGGAGGGACAGAGAGGGGGGAGACGGGGGAGGGACAGAGAGGAGGGGTAGAGAGAGGAGGGAGGGACAGAGAGGAGGGAGGGAGAGTAGGAGGGGTAGAGAGAGGAGGGAGGGACAGAGAGGAGGGAGACGATGGAGGGACAGAGAGGAGGGGTAGAGAGAGGAGGGAGGGAGAGTAGGAGGGGTAGAGAGAGGAGGGAGGGACAGAGAGGGGGGAGAGAGAGTAGGAGGGGTAGAGAGAGGAGGGAGGGACAGAGAGGGGGAAGGAAGAGTAGGAGGGGTAGAGAGGGGAGGGAGGGACAGAGAGGAGGGAGGGAGAGTAGGAGGGGTAGAGAGAGGAGGGAGGGACAGAGAGGGGGGAGAGAGAGTAGGAGGGGTAGAGAGAGGAGGGAGGGACAGCGAGGGGTAGAGAGAGGAGGGAGGGACAGAGAGTAGAAGGGGTAGAGAGAGGAGGGAGGGACAGAGAGGGGGAGGGAGAGTAGGAGGGGTAAAGAGGGGAGGGAGGGACAGAGAGGGGGGAGAGAGAGTAGGAGGGGTAGAGAGAGGAGGGAGGGACAGCGAGGGGGGAGGGAGAGTAGGAGGGGTAGAGAGAGGAGGGAGGGACAGAGAGGGGGGAGGGAGAGTAGGAGGGGTAGAGAGAGGAGGGAGGGACAGAGAGGAGGGAGAGAGAGTAGGAGGGGTAGAGAGGGGAGGGAGGGACAGAGAGGAGGGAGGGAGAGGAGGAGGGGTAGACAGAGGAGGGAGGGACAGAGAGGGGGGAGAGAGAGTAGGAGGGGTAGGGAGAGGAGGGAGGGACAGAGAGTAGAAGGGGTAGAGAGGAGGGAGGGAGAGGAGGGAGGGACAGAGAGGGGGGAGGGAGAGTAGGAGGGGTAGAGAGAGGAGGGAGGGACAGAGAGGGGAAGGGAGAGTAGGAGGGGTAGAGAGAGGAGGGAGGGACAGAGAGGGGGAGGGAGAGTAGGAGGGGTAGAGAGAGGAGGGAGGGACAGAGAGGGGAAGGGAGAGTAGGAGGGGTGGAAAGAGGGTGTAGGGACAGGGGAGGGAGGGGGAGACAGAGGGGGATGGGATGAGAGAGAAAGAGAGAGAGTGGGAGGTGGAGAGGGGTAGATGGAGGGGAGAGGGGGGAGAGAAAGAGAGAGAAAGGAGGGGTGGAGATTGGGAGGGCGAGATAGAAAAAGAGAGACAGGGAGCAGAGGGGAAGTCCATGATAAATAAAGTAGAGACAGAGGGGATAGTTTAAGGGGAAGGCAGAAAGAGATAGCAAGGAAGGGCAAAAGGGTGAAGCCCCCAGATAGGAAGGGGGAAGGGGGGAAGTATGTCATTATTTGGGGTAGTGACTGGTAATGACACATTTACAAGTTTAGCAGAATGCAACATGATTGATGATTTGCTTATCATATCAAACAAAATGCAGTTGGAGGTTGGAACAGGCCTGCCCCTCTCAAAGAGGACAAACAACATGACAGCATGACAACAACAGGCCGTAGTCCATCCAGACCACATGATGTCCTATAGACAAACAACAGGCCTTAGTCCATCCAGACCACATGATGTCCTATAGACAAACAACAGGCCTTAGTCCATCCAGACCACATGATGTCCTATAGACAAACAACAGGCCTTAGTCCATCCAGACCACATGATGTCCTATAGACAAACAACAGGCCTTAGTCCATCCAGACCACATGATGTCCTATAGACAAACAACAGGCCTTAGTCCATCCAGACCACATGATGTCCTATAGACAAACAACAGGCCTTAGTCCATCCAGACCACATGATGTCCTATAGACAAACAACAGGCCTTAGTCCATCCAGACCACATGATGTCCTATAGACAAACAACAGGCCTTAGTCCATCCAGACCACATGATGTCCTATAGACAAACAACAGGCCTTAGTCCATCCAGACCACATGATGTCCTATAGACAAACAACATGACAACAACAGGCCTTAGTCCATCCAGACCACATGATGTCCTATAGACAAACAACATGACAACAACAGGCCTTAGTCCATCCAGACCACATGATGTCCTATAGACAAACAACAGGCCTTAGTCCATCCAGACCACATGATGTCCTATAGACAAACAACAGGCCTTAGTCCATCCAGACCACATGATGTCCTATAGACAAACAACAGGCCTTAGTCCATCCAGACCACATGATGTCCTATAGACAATCAACATGACAACAACAGGCCTTAGTCCATCCAGACCACATGATGTCCTATAGACAAACAACATGACAACAACAGGCCTGAGTCCATCCAGACCACATGATGTCCTATAGACAAACAACATGACAACAACAGGTCTTAGTCCATCCAGACCACATGATGTCCTATAGACAAACAACAGGTCTTAGTCCATCCAGACCACATGATGTCCTATAGACAATCAACATGACAACAACAGGTCTTAGTCCATCCAGACCACATGATGTCCTATAGACAAACAACATGACAACAGGCCTTAGTCCATCCAGACCACATGATGTCCTATAGACAAACAACATGACAACAACAGGTCTTAGTCCATCCAGACCACATGATGTCCTATAGACAAACAACAGGTCTTAGTCCATCCAGACCACATGATGTCCTATAGACAAACAACATGACAACAACAGGTCTTAGTCCATCCAGACCACATGATGTCCTATAGACAAACAACATGACAACAACAGGCCTTAGTCCATCCAGACCACATGATGTCCTATAGACAAACAACAGGTCTTAGTCCATCCAGACCACATGATGTCCTATAGACAATCAACATGACAACAACAGGTCTTAGTCCATCCAGACCACATGATGTCCTATAGACAAACAACAGGCCTTAGTCCATCCAGACCACATGATGTCCTATAGACAAACAACATGACAACAACAGGTCTTAGTCCATCCAGACCACATGATGTCCTATAGACAAACAACATGACAACAACAGGTCTTAGTCCATCCAGACCACATGATGTCCTATAGACAAACAACATGACAACAACAGGTCTTAGTCCATCCAGACCACATGATGTCCTATAGACAATCAACATGACAACAACAGGCCTTAGTCCATCCAGACCACATGATGTCCTATAGACAAACAACATGACAACAACAGGTCTTAGTCCATCCAGACCACATGATGTCCTATAGACAATCAACATGACAACAACAGGTCTTAGTCCATCCAGACCACATGATGTCCTATAGACAATCAACATGACAACAACAGGTCTTAGTCCATCCAGACCACATGATGTCCTATAGACAAACAACAGGCCTTAGTCCATCCAGACCACATGATGTCCTATAGACAAACAACATGACAACAACAGGTCTTAGTCCATCCAGACCACATGATGTCCTATAGACAAACAACATGACAACAACAGGTCTTAGTCCATCCAGACCACATGATGTCCTATAGACAATCAACATGACAACAACAGGCCTTAGTCCATCCAGACCACATGATGTCCTATAGACAATCAACATGACAACAACAGGTCTTAGTCCATCCAGACCACATGATGTCCTATAGACAAACAACATGACAACAACAGGTCTTAGTCCATCCAGACCACATGATGTCCTATAGACAATCAACATGACAACAACAGGTCTTAGTCCATCCAGACCACATGATGTCCTATAGACAAACAACAGGTCTTAGTCCATCCAGACCACATGATGTCCTATAGACAATCAACATGACAACAACAGGTCTTAGTCCATCCAGACCACATGATGTCCTATAGACAATCAACATGACAACAACAGGTCTTAGTCCATCCAGACCACATGATGTCCTATAGACAAACAACATGACAACAACAGGTCTTAGTCCATCCAGACCACATGATGTCCTATAGACAAACAACAGGTCTAAGTCCATCCAGACCACATGATGTCCTATAGACAAACAACAGGCCTTAGTCCATCCAGACCACATGATGTCCTATAGACAAACAACAGGCCTTAGTCCATCCAGACCACATGATGTCCTATAGACAACAGACTGTCCTGTGTTCTCTCCACTCTGTTCCCTCCTACGTAGATTGAACTTTAGACGATCCATCTCCGTCTAGTATCCGTGCCTGTCCATACCCATGGTGCAGAATGTGATTGGGTAATTTCCCATTACCAATCTACCACATGTTGGGATCGTGATCAGAGAGATCAAATACAACACCTATTAGACTAGATTCTCCTGGTTAATGACTATTCATAAACCACGTCTGTTCTGAACAGAATCTGCACCCACAAGGATCTTAATTTGATCATTATTTTGTTGCTGAGAACTTTCCTGCACAGCAGGAAAATAAAACTTGTAGGTTTAAAAAGGCGTCTTAAAGTTGGTAATTTCCACTTAAAAATGTCAGACTCGATTTGCCATAAAACATTTTTGATCAACCCCTATAAAAAAAAATCCATGAATTATTATCCACGTTATAATTCACATATGCTGTTGCTGAAGTATTATTTTCCAGCTGTTGCAAACGGGCTCAAATTAAGATCCTACATCTGTATATAGAGCACTACTTTAGACCAGGGTACATAGGGAGTCCCATAGGGCTCTGGTCAAAAGAAGTGCACTATATAGGGAATAGGGTGCCATTTGAAAACGGAGCCAGAGAGTCGAAAGGAGCTCTGAGAGGTAAACTATGGGGAGAACATTGAAGTGTCCTGTTTCACTAAAGAGCATCGGTGTGGCTCCCTGCCAGTGAACTGGTCCCATGGTAACTGAAGCCTAAAACCTTTATCTGTCTGACTCAACCTGCTCTACGTACGGGTGCATTCGGAAAGTATTCAGACCCCTTGACTTTTTCAAACATTTTGTTACGTTACACCTTTACTCTAAAATTGATTAAATTAGTTGTTTTCCTCATCAATCTACACACAATAGCCCATAATGAAAAAGCGAAAACAGTTTTAGAAATATTTGCAGAAATACTTTATTTACATAATTATTCTGATCCTTTGCTATGAGACTTGAAATTGAGTTCAGGTGCATCCTGTTTCCATTGATCATCCTTGAGATGTTTCTACAACTTGATTGGAGTCCACCTGTGGTAAATTCAATTGATTGGACATGATTTGGAAAGGCACACACCTGTCTATATAAGGTCCCAGTGTTGACAGTGCATGTCAGAGCAAAAACCAAGTCATGAGGTCGAAGGAATTGTCTGTAGAGCTCAGAGACAGGATTGTGTCGAGGCACAGATCTGGGGAAGGGTACCAAAACATTTCTGCAGCATTGACGGTCCCCCAAAACACAGTGGCATCCATCATTCTTAAATGGAAGAAGTTTGGAACCACCAAGACTCTTCCTAGAGCTGGCCCCCAGGTCAAACTGAGCAATCGGGGGAGAAGGCCCTTGGTCAGGGAGGTGACCAAGAACCCGATGGTCACTCTAACAGAGCTTCAGAGTTCCTCTGTGGTGATGGGAGAACCTTCCAGAAAGACAACCATCTCTGCAGCACTACACAAATCAGGCCTTTATGGTAGAGTGGCCAGACGGATGCCACTCCTCAGTAAAAGGCACATGACAGCCCACTTGGAGTTTGCCAAAAGGCACCTAAAGTACTCAGACCATCAGAAACAAGATTCTCTGGTCTGATGAAACCAAGATTGAACTCTTCAGCCTGAATGCCAGGCGTCACGTCTGGAGGAATCCTGGCACCAGAGGGAAACATGAACGGAGCAAAGTACAGAGAGATCCTTGATGAAAACCTGCTCCAGAGCACTCAGGACCTCAGACTGGGGCGAAGGTTCACCTTCCAACAGGACAATGACCCTAAGCACACAGCCAAGACAACGCAGGAATGGCTTTGGGACAAGTCTCAGAATGTCCTTGAGTGACCCAGCCAGTGCCCGGACTTGAACCCGATCGAACATCTCCGGAGAGATCTGAAAATAGCTGTGCAGCGATGCTCCTCATCCAACCTGACAGAGCTTGAGAGGATCTGCAGAGAAGAATGGGAGAAACTCCCCAAATACAGGTGTGCTAAGCTTGTAGCATCATACCCAAGAAGACTCGAGGTTGCAAAAGCTGCCAAAAGTGCTTCAACAAAGTACTGAGTAAAGGGTCTGAATACTTATGTAAAACGTGATATTTCATTTATTTATTTTTTATTTTTTATACATTTGCAAACAAAAGGAGAACTGACCAGAACTAAGGCACTAACGTTACCTAATAATAACAACATTAACTGATGCCACTGGCAACGCTATAAAGTATCCACAAAAGAGAGACTGAGTCTGCAGTGGTACAGTAGACACATTCGTCCATTACCCTAGCGACTAGTGCTTTTTGAGGTTGGTTTGGTTTCAATAAGATTATTAAAAAATAGTTTCCGATTGCAATAATTTTTTTAAAATATTAAATGCACTGCATTATGTGGGTTGAATGATGTAACACAGAATAAAACAATACAAGTCCCATGATGGGACTGTGGACTGTCCATTACTTGCTCATCACTTATTAACCAACATTACTTTTATAAAAAAATATTTCAGTTGTTGTTTATATTACATTTGTTTTATTTGATGACTATATTATTTCATTCCAAGTCATCATCTCATCTCTATAATGTTGGGTTCTAACTTCACCATCTTAGACCTTACTGATACCTTTATTTAACTAGGCAGTTGATTATCTTACATGTATAATAAACTCAGCGAAAAAAGAAACGTCCCTTTTTCATGACCCTGTCTTTCAAAGATAATTCGTAAAAATCCAAATAACTTCACAGATCTTCATTGTAAAGGGTTTAACTTCTTAGGGCTAAGGGGCAGTATTCGGAAGTTTGGATGAATGACGTGTCCAAAGTAAACTGGCCTGTTAGGCCCAGAAGCTAGGATATGCATTTAATTGGTAGTATTGGATATAAAACACTGAAGTTTCTAAAACTGTTAAAATAATGTCTGTGAGTATAACAGAACTGATATGGCAGGCGAAAACCCGAGAATCCACCCGGAATTGTTTTTTTTTTAGGTCACCACCCATTCAAATCCTTGTTTATGGGATTTTCAAAGGAATTCCTCCCAGATTGCAGTTCATACGGCTTCCACTAGATGTCAACAGTCTTTAGAAAGGGTTTCAGGCTTGTCTTTTGAAAAATTAGCTAGAATTTGTAGTTTTTCCAGGTGGCTCTCATTTGGACTGTAGTCTTGTGGCACGCGTGGGTAAAGGCGCTCACTTCGTTATTTATCTCCGGTATTGAACACACTATTCTCCGTCTTAAATTGTATCGTTTATTTACATATTAGGGTACCTGAGGATTGATTAGAAACGCTGTTTAACTTGTTTGGACGAAGTTTATTGGTATATTTGGGATTGCTTTGTCTGCATGTTGAACAACTGGAACGGGTGGGTTACTGAATCAAACGCGCCAAATAAACTGACTTCTTTGGGATATAAAGAAGGACTTTATCGAACAAAACGACCATTTGTTGTGTTGCTGGGATCCTTGGGATTGCAAACAGAGGAAGATTTTCAAAGGTAAGTGATTTATTTTGTCGCTATTTCTGACTTTTGTGACGCCTCTGCTGGTTTGGAAAATGTTTTTAATGATTTTGTATGCGGGGCGCTGTCCTCAGATAATCGCATGGTATGCTTTCGCCGTAAAGCCTTTTTGTAATCTGACAAAGCGGCTGGATTAACAAGAAATTAAGCTTTTAAATGATGTATACTGCTCGTTCTGTGTGTGATTTCCTGCAAGACAGGAATGTCAGTGTTCTGCCATGGCCGGCGAAGAGCCCGGATCTCAATCCCATTGAGCACGTCTGGGACCTGTTGGATCGGTGGGTGAGGGCTACGGCCATTACCCCCAGAAATGTCTGGGAACTTGCAGGTGCCTTGGTGGAAGAGTGGGGTAACATCTCACAGCAAGAACTGGCAAATCTGGTGCAGTCCACGAGGAGGAGATGCACTGCAGTACTTAATGCAACTGGCGGCCACACCAGATACTGACTGTTAGTTTTGATTTTGACCCCCCCCTTTGTTATGTTCATGCAAATATTTACACATGTTAAATTTTCTATAAACTATGAATATTTGACCGTCCATATTTGACTGTCCATATTTGCCAGCAGACCTAACCGCTACACCACCCCAGGCCTCGATTGAACTACATTTTGACATTAGGATACACTTGGCACTTGTACGTCGTAGCCATAGTGGAGACCAATATTGTGTTATTAAGCTGTACAAACTACAGTTGTTGATCCATTTCTGACCATCTGAATGTTGCAGTGATAGTGCCTAGGTCTATAGCGTTTGAGAGAGAAAATTATTTTGAATGCAACCCCCCGATCCCAATGCCTTGACTGCCCCCGCATGGTCAGAAAGAGAACTGCTCTTTTTCAGAGAATCACAAGACTCATTTTTTACATTTAATGATAGAGCAGGAAAATTCTCGGCGGCAAAAGAGTGATCAAGTTAAGATCCAACTTCTGTATATAATATATTATAAAATGGTGCACACAACCTGGGAGTTCTCACACACACACACACACACACACACACACACACACACACACACACACACACACACACACACACACACACACACACACACACACACACACACACACACACACACACACACACACACACACACACACACACAGCAACGTGCCTGAGGATACTTAGTCCTGAGCCAGCCGACAGTTATTATTGTGATGATAATCATGAATCAAAGACATGGCTGTGTCCTAAACGACACCCTATTCTCTATATCAGGGGTATTCAACTCTGACCCTACGAGGTCCACAGCCTGCTGGTTTTCTGTTCAACTTCATACTTAATTGCACCCACCTGGTGTCCCAGGTCTAATTCAGTCCCTGATTAGAGGGGAACCTGGTGTCCCAGGTCAAATTTCTGATTAGAGGGGAACCTGGTGTCCCAGGTCTAATTCAGTCCCTGATTAGAGGGGAACCTGGTGTCCCAGGTCTAATTTCTGATTAGAGGGGAACCTGGTGTCCCAGGTCTAATTCAGTCCCTGATTAGAGGGGAACAATGAAACAATGCAGTGGAACTGGCTTCCAGGTCCAGAGTTGAGTTTGAAGGCTCTATATGGTGCACTACTTTAGACCACAGTCCTACAGGCCTTGGTACCTGGTCAGTCCTACAGGCCCTGGTCAGTCCTACGGGCCCTGGTACCTGGTGAGTCCTACGGGCCCTGGTCAGTCCTACGGGCCCTGGTACCTGATCAGACCTTCTGACCCTGGTCAGTCCTATGGGCCCTGGTCAGTCCTACGGGCCCTGGTACCTGGTCAGTCCTACAGGCCCTGGTCAGTCCTACGGGCCCTGGTCAGTCCTACGGGCCCTGGTACCTGATCAGACCTTCTGGCCCTGGTCAGTCCTACGGGCCCTGGTACCTGATCAGACCTTCTGGCCCTGGTACCTGGTCAGTCCTACGGGCCCTGGTACCTGGTTAGTCCTACGGGCCCTGGTACCTGGTTAGTCCTACGGGCCCTGGTACCTGGTCAGTCCTACGGGCCCTGGTCAGTCCTATGGGCCCTGGTCAGTCCTTCTGGCCCTGGTCAGTCTTTCTGGCCCTGGTCAGTCCTATGGGCCCTGTTACCTGGTCAGTCCTACGGGCCCTGGTCAGTCCTATGGGCCCTGGTACCTGGTCAGTCCTACGGGCCCTGGTCAGTCCTATGGGCCCTGGTCAAAAGTAGTGCACTATGTTGGTAATAGGGTACCCTTTGGGACACAGCCACGGTCAAAGGTCAACAGAGATGAGGGTCAGAGAGAGTCATTTGGTTATGGTTAGATACAGGAACAGCACGATGAGTGAGAGTGTCCCAAAAGGCATCCTATTCCCTATACAGTGCACTACATTTGACCAGGTCCCACAGGTCTCTAGTTAAAAGTAGTGAACCATGTAGGGAATAGGATGACTGAGAGAGGTACAGTACAGTGAAGGTTATGTTGTTAAGGAGGTCCAGGTCTCACAATGACAACAGAGGGCAGCATCATTAACTTGTCAATAACATCACTGAGAATGAAAATATATGACTGGGAAAGTCTATCAATTAAAATTGGTCTGCGTCACCAACGCAAGCTGACGAAGAAAAGCCTAACTCATCCAATATCATTCCCATTGGGAACACTTCCCCGTTAGGAAGATACCGATGGTCGTTACAGAAAACCTACATTTGACGACCAGTGCTGACGACAATAACATTTTAGAAAAAGCATCCAAAACTGCAAGTAATTATCGACTAAAAGGTGCAACAACAACAAACAAACAAAAAAACGATTTGACAAGCAGGCTGAAATCAAAGGGCATGCTGGGCAGACGGTGGCCACTGACATTCAGTCTGAAAGGCCAAACTGGTGCACCCTTTAAGACTCAATGCCTATAGCTTTTAAATAATACTGGACTATGATCGTGATAGTTGAAACACTCCCAATCATATATCAAACCACTGTGGATAAGAAACAAAACGACCCACTGGGCAAACACCGGTTGAATCGACGTTGTTTTCATGTCATTTCAACGAAGCGTGAAACCAAACGTAGAATCGACGTTGTTTTCACGTCATTTCAACGAAGCGTGAAACCAAACGTAGAATCGACGTTGTTTTCACGTCATTTCAACGAAGCGTGAAACCAAACGTAGAATCGACGTTGATTTGATGCCCGTCGCCTAGTAGGGAAGATGCTGAGATCCAAAAAACGGCAAAGTAAAGTGAGTACTTGCATTCGAAGGAAACAGGAAAAGAGTGCATGCCAAGCCATTAGGGTTCAGCTGGAAACAGGATGTAGAAATAACAAAAAGGAGAGAATAGAAGAGTCGGAGTCAAGACAAACAGAAAATATAAAGAAAACAGGCAAGTGAACACAACTCCCATGCAGAGAGAGAGAGCATGCAGAAACAAACAGTCAAATATAAAATAAGATGTATTCTAGAGTGTGATACAAACCTCCAACATTAAATTGCTATGCCTGATATAAATAGTTTCACCCTCAAGTTTCTTAGCTCTTTTCTGAAAAACCAACAACAACAAAAAAAAAGGGGACAAGTTGGTCTCCAGAAAGATGTAGAATTGCAATTCTTCATTCTCGTTTAATTTTTTTTTTAAATGTACTTTTACTGTTTGACTTGCAAGCGATTGCTTCCGCTAAGGGTGCATTCGTTCCTGATGGTGGGAGAAGTGGGTGATGGATCAAATCATAGATGCTATGGGAAGTGCATTGAGGCAGAGTGCAGGGGGTGAGTGCAAAGGTCCATGGGGTGATGGTGGTCACCAGTGGAGACCGTGGGTTGGTACACAGCTACCAAAAATCTGGTGGGTTTCTGTATTTCAGGACTGTGAGAGAGAATCAAAATGTTGACAGATAAATCCAGCATATACATACAGTACATGCCGTGGCTGAGTAGGAGTAGTAGTGCATTATCATCGTGCATTATCAGTTGTTATGCATTACCCTAAAGCATCATTCACTGACTTATTTCATTGACTCTTCCTGAGGCGGCAGCTGAGGCCTTTCCTCATTATACTGTCTAGAGCACAGGCACGGTCAATCCAGGTTCATTCACTTAACAGGCACCTCATTCATTTTGATTTATCTCTCTAGTCTCTCTAGTTCTACTTGGTGAAGAATTATGTCCATAACAGTAGAGCTTTATGTATTGCCTCTGCATGAGGTAACAGCAAGGCTGATACTGTTGGGTAAATAGCCTCCCGCTTATTGGTTTCAAAACAAATGGTAGTAAATAGAGAAAAAAACGAAACATTTTCTTTGTTCGGTGTTAAGTGTTAAGAAAAGGAACTCCACAGCCAAACAGTGCTCTCTTGTATAACGACACTGTACAGTAGATATACAAGGCTGGAGGACAGAGAAAAAACAAACAAACAACAACAAAAAACATTATGAAGAAACAAAATGGTTTGTATTTTTTTTCTCTTTTGCAATAGAAATTGTTTCAAATAAAGGGAGAGATGCGAGGATGAGGATGGTGACTCATGCGAAACACTGAGGGTATGTCCCAAATGGCACCCTATTCCCTATAGGCTCTGGTCAAAAGTAGTGCACTACATAGGGAATAGGGTGCCATTTGGGACACATATAAAACTGTAGACAGATATCTAACCTTCCTCACTCGCACCGTCTCCGTGTCGGTTCTCTCTCGGGACGAATGCTGCTGACCCCCCCCCCCAGACGAGGGAAGAGAGAGGCAGAAACAGTACGGTTAGAACCCCATGAGTCTGTTTCAAACCCTTCTTCAAATCAATACTTTAGTCTGACAGACATTTGCTCGAACACAAATCTAATTTAACAACCCCAACCCCATGTATCAATATTTTAGACGTACACACATATGGTAATATGTTAAAAAAAGTGAAACGTGTGTCTCATGTTGCAGATCCCCCCCTACGTATCAATGTTTTATTCGTTTAGTCAGACACACATACAGTAACATCACGCGTCTCATGTTTGAACCCACTTCACGTATCAATAGTTTAGTCAGACACACAATGAGCTGTATAAGGCCATAAACAAACAGGAAAACGCTCATCCAGAGGCGGCACTCCTAGTGGCCGGGGACTTTAATGCAGGGAAACTTAAATCCGTTTTACCTCATTTCTACCAGCATGTTAAATCTGCAACCAGAGGGGAAAAAAACTCTAGACCACCTTTACTCCACACACAGAGATGCATACAAAGCCCTCCCTCGCCCTCCATTTGGCAAATCTGACCATAATTCTATCCTCGTGATTCCTGCTTACAAGCAAAAACTAAAGCAGGAAGTACCAGTGACTCAGTCAATAAGGAAGTGGTCAAATGACGCAGATGCTAAACTACAGGACTGTTTTGCTAGCACAGACTGGAATATGTTCCAGGACTCATCCGATGGCATTGAGGAGTATACCACATCAGTAACTGGCTTCATCAACAAGTGCATCGATGACGTTGTCCCCACAATGGCCGTACGTACATACCCCAACCAGTAGCTATGGATTACAGGCAACATCCTCACTGAGCTAAAGGGTAGAGCTGCTGCTTTCAAAGAGCGGGACTCTAACGCTTATAAGATATCTCGCTATGCCCTCAGATGAACCATCAAACGGGCAAAGCGTAAATACAGGACGAAGATTGAATCCTACTACACCGGCTCCCAACGCTCGTTGGAGCCTGAGAGCACAAGCATGAGAGCCCCAGCTGTTCCGGATGACTGTGTGATCACGCTGTAGCCGATGTGTGTAAGACCTTTAAATAGGTCAACATTCACAAGGCCGCAGGGCCAGACGGATTACCAGGACGTGTACTCCGAGCATATGACGACCAACTGGCAAGTGTCTTCACTGACATTTTCAAACCACCAACCATTTTCAACGTTGTCCGGGTTTGGCCGGTGTAGGCCGTCATTGTAAATAAGAATTTGTTCTTAACTGACTTGCCTAGTTAAATAAAGGTTACACACCTGTCCCTGGCCGAGTCTGTAATACCTAACAGACCACCATAGTCCCTGTGCCCAAGAACACCAAGGTAACCTGCCTAAATGACTACCGACCCGTAGCACTCATGTCTGTAACCATGAGGTACTTTGAAAGGCTGGTCACGGCTCACATCAACACCATCATCCGAGAAACCCTAGACCCACTCCAATTTGCATACCACCCCAACATATCCTCAGATGACACAATCTCTATTGCACTCCACACTGCCCTTTCCCATCTGGACAAAAGGAACACCTATGTGAGAATGCTATTCATTGACTACAGCTCAGCGTTCAACCCCATAGTACCCTCAAAGCTAATTACAAAGCTAAGGACCCTGGGACTAAACACCTCCCTCTGCAACTGGATCCTGGACTTCTTGACGTGCTGCCCCTAGGTGGTAAGGGTAGGTAACAACACATCTGACACGCTGATTCTCAACAAAGGGGCCCCTCAGTGGTGGCCAAGCACGACTCCAACACCATCATTAAGTTTGCATACGACACAACGGTGGTAGGCCTGATCACCGACAACGATGAGACAGCCTATAGGGAGGAGATCAGAGACCTGGCAGTGTGGTGCCGGAACAACAACCTCTACCTCAACGTGATCAAGACAAAGGAGCTGATCGTGGACTATAGGAAAAGGAGGGCAGAGCACGCCCCCATTCTCATCAACGGGGCTGTAGTGGAGCAGGTTGAGAGCTTCAAGTTCCTTGGTGTCCACATCACTAACAAACTATCATGGTCCAAACACACCAAGACAGTCGTGAACAGGGCACGACAACGCCTATTCCCCCTCAGGAAACTGAAAAGACTTGGCATGGGTCCTCAGACCCTCAAAACGTTCTACAGCTGCACCATCGAGAGCATCCTGACTGGTTGCATCACCCGCACATTACCTCTACTAACCTGTACCCCCGCACATTACCTCGACTAACCTGTACCCCCGCACATTGACTCGACTAACCTGTACCCCCGCACATTGACTCGACTAACCTGTACCCCCGCACATTACCTCGACTAACCTGTACCCCCGCACATTGACTCGACTAACCTGTACCCCCGCACATTGACTCGACTAACCTGTACCCCCGCACATTGACTCGACTAACCTGTACCCCCGCACATTGACTCGACTAACCTGTACCCCCGCACATTACCTCGACTAACCTTCACCCCCGCACATTGACTCGACTAACCTGTACCCCCGCACATTGACTCGACTAACCTGTACCCCAGCACATTACCTCGACTAACCTGTACCCCCGCACATTACCTCGACTAACCTGTACCCCCGCACATTGACTCGACTAACCTGTACCCCCGCACATTGACTCGACTAACCTGTACCCCCGCACATTACCTCGACTAACCTGTACCCCCGCACATTACCTCGACTAACCTGTACCCCCGCACATTACCTCGACTAACCTGTACCCCCGCACATTGACTCGACTAACCTGTACCCCCGCACATTACCTCGACTAACCTATACCCCCGCACATTGACTCGACTAACCTGTACCCCCGCACATTGACTCGACTAACCTGTACCCCCGCACATTACCTCGACTAACCTGTACCCCCGCACATTACCTCGACTAACCTGTACCCCCGCACATTACCTCGACTAACCTGTACCCCCGCACATTGACTCGACTAACCTGTACCCCCGCACATTACCTCGACTAACCTGTACCCCCGCACATTGACTCGACTAACCTGTACCCCCGCACATTGACTCGACTAACCTGTACCCCCGCACATTGACTCGACTAACCTGTACCCCCGCACATTGACTCGACTAACCTGTACCCCCGCATATTACCTCGACTAACCTGTACCCCCGCACATTACCTCGACTAACCTGTACCCCCGCACATTACCTCGACTAACCTGTACCCCGCACATTGACTCTACTAACCTGTACCCCCGCACATTACCTCGACTAACCTGTACCCCCGCACATTACCTCGACTAACCTGTACCCCCGCACATTACCTCTACTAACCTGTACCCCCGCACATGGACTCTACTAACCTGTACCCCCGCACATTACCTCTACTAACCTGTACCCCCGCACATTGACTCTACTAACCTGTACCCCCGCACATTGACTCTACTAACCTGTACCCCCGCACATTACCTCTACTAACCTGTACCCCCGCACATTGACTCTACTAACCTGTACCCCCGCACATTGACTCTACTAACCTGTACCCCCGCACATTACCTCTACTAACCTGTACCCCCGCACATTACCTCGACTAACCTGTACCCCCGCACATTACCTCTACTAACCTGTACCCCCGCACATTACCTCTACTAACCTGTACCCCCGCACATTACCTCTACTAACCTGTACCCCCGCACATTACCTCGACTAACCTGTACCCCCGCACATTACCTCTACTAACCTGTACCCCCGCACATTACCTCGACTAACCTGTACCCCCGCACATTGACTCGACTAACCTGTACCCCCGCACATTACCTCGACTAACCTGTACCCCCGCACATTGACTCGACTAACCTGTACCCCCGCACATTGACTCTACTAACCTGTACCCCCGCACATTGACTCGACTAACCTGTACCCCCGCACATTGACTCGACTAACCTGTAGCCCCGCACATTGACTCTACTAACCTGTACCCCCGCACATTACCTCGACTAACCTGTACCCCCGCACATTACCTCGACTAACCTGTACCCCCGCACATTACCTCTACTAACCTGTACCCCCGCACATGGACTCTACTAACCTGTACCCCCGCACATTACCTCTACTAACCTGTACCCCCGCACATTGACTCTACTAACCTGTACCCCCGCACATTGACTCTACTAACCTGTACCCCCGCACATTACCTCTACTAACCTGTACCCCCGCACATTGACTCGACTAACCTGTACCCCCGCACATTACCTCTACTAACCTGTACCCCCGCACATTGACTCTACTAACCTGTACCCCCGCACATTGACTCTACTAACCTGTACCCCCGCACATTACCTCTACTAACCTGTACCCCCGCACATGGACTCTACTAACCTGTACCCCCGCACATTACCTCGACTAACCTGTACCCCCGCACATTACCTCTACTAACCTGTACCCCCGCACATTACCTCTACTAACCTGTACCCCCGCACATTACCTCTACTAACCTGTACCCCCGCACATTACCTCGACTAACCTGTACCCCCGCACATTACCTCTACTAACCTGTACCCCCGCACATTACCTCTACTAACCTGTACCCCCGCACATTACCTCGACTAACCTGTACCCCCGCACATTGACTCTACTAACCTGTACCCCCGCACATTACCTCGACTAACCTGTACCCCCGCACATTACCTCGACTAACCTGTACCCCCGCACATTGACTCGACTAACCTGTACCCCCGCACATTGACTCGACTAACCTGTACCCCCGCACATTGACTCGACTAACCTGTACCCCCGCACATTGACTCGACTAACCTGTACCCCCGCACATTGACTCGACTAACCTGTACCCCCGCACATTGACTCGACTAACCTGTACCCCCGCACATTGACTCGACTAACCTGTACCCCCGCACATTGACTCGACTAACCTGTACCCCCGCACATTGACTCTACTAACCTGTACCCCCGCACATTGACTCTACTAACCTGTACCCCCGCACATTACCTCGACTAACCTGTACCCCCGCACATTGACTCTACTAACCTGTACCCCCGCACATTGACTCTACTAACCTGTACCCCCGCACATTACCTCTACTAACCTGTACCCCCGCACATTGACTCTACTAACCTGTACCCCCGCACATTGACTCTACTAACCTGTACCCCCGCACATTGACTCTACTAACCTGTACCCCCGCACATTACCTCTACTAACCTGTACCCCCGCACATTACCTCGACTAACCTGTACCCCCGCACATTACCTCGACTAACCTGTACCCCCGCACATTGACTCTACTAACCTGTACCCCCGCACATTACCTCGACTAACCTGTACCCCCGCACATTACCTCGACTAACCTGTACCCCCGCACATTGACTCTACTAACCTGTACCCCCGCACATTGACTCTACTAACCTGTACCCCCGCACATTACCTCTACTAACCTGTACCCCCGCACATTACCTCGACTAACCTGTACCCCCGCACATTACCTCTACTAACCTGTACCCCCGCACATTGACTCTACTAACCTGTACCCCCGCACATTGACTCTACTAACCTGTACCCCCGCACATTACCTCTACTAACCTGTACCCCCGCACATTGACTCTACTAACCTGTACCCCCGCACATTGACTCGACTAACCTGTACCCCCGCACATTACCTCGACTAACCTGTACCCCCGCACATTACCTCGACTAACCTGTACCCCCGCACATTGACTCTACTAACCTGTACCCCCGCACATTGACTCTACTAACCTGTACCCCCGCACATTGACTCTACTAACCTGTACCCCCGCACATTGACTCTACTAACCTGTACCCCCGCACATTGACTCTACTAACCTGTACCCCCGCACATTGACTCGACTAACCTGTACCCCCGCACATTACCTCTACTAACCTGTACCCCCGCACATTACCTCTACTAACCTGTACCCCCGCACATTACCTCGACTAACCTGTACCCCCGCACATTGACTCTACTAACCTGTACCCCCGCACATTGACTCGACTAACCTGTACCCCCGCACATTGACTCTACTAACCTGTACCCCCGCACATTGACTCTACTAACCTGTACCCCCGCACATTGACTCTACTAACCTGTACCCCCGCACATTACCTCGACTAACCTGTACCCCCGCACATTGACTCTACTAACCTGTACCCCCGCACATTGACTCTACTAACCTGTACCCCCGCACATTGACTCTACTAACCTGTACCCCCGCACATTACCTCTACTAACCTGTACCCCCGCACATTACCTCTACTAACCTGTACCCCCGCACATTACCTCGACTAACCTGTACCCCCGCACATTGACTCTACTAACCTGTACCCCCGCACATTACCTCGACTAACCTGTACCCCCGCACATTGACTCTACTAACCTGTACCCCCGCACATTACCTCGACTAACCTGTACCCCCGCACATTGACTCTACTAACCTGTACCCCCGCACATTGACTCGACTAACCTGTACCCCCGCACATTGACTCTACTAACCTGTACCCCCGCACATTGACTCTACTAACCTGTACCCCCGCACATTACCTCGACTAACCTGTACCCCCGCACATTGACTCTACTAACCTGTACCCCCGCACATTACCTCGACTAACCTGTACCCCCGCACATTACCTCTACTAACCTGTACCCCCGCACATTGACTCGACTAACCTGTACCCCCGCACATTGACTCTACTAACCTGTACCCCCGCACATTGACTCTACTAACCTGTACCCCCGCACATTGACTCTACTAACCTGTACCCCCGCACATTGACTCTACTAACCTGTACCCCCGCACATTACCTCTACTAACCTGTACCCCCGCACATTACCTCGACTAACCTGTAACCCCGCACATTACCTCGACTAACCTGTACCCCCGCACATTGACTCTACTAACCTGTACCCCCGCACATTACCTCTACTAACCTGTACCCCCGCACATTACCTCTACTAACCTGTACCCCCGCACATTGACTCTACTAACCTGTACCCCCGCACATTGACTCTACTAACCTGTACCCCCGCACATTACCTCGACTAACCTGTACCCCCGCACATTGACTCTACTAACCTGTACCCCCGCACATTGACTCTACTAACCTGTACCCCCGCACATTACCTCTACTAACCTGTACCCCCGCACATTACCTCGACTAACCTGTAACCCCGCACATTACCTCGACTAACCTGTACCCCCGCACATTGACTCTACTAACCTGTACCCCCGCACATTACCTCTACTAACCTGTACCCCCGCACATTACCTCTACTAACCTGTACCCCCGCACATTGACTCTACTAACCTGTACCCCCGCACATTACCTCTACTAACCTGTACCCCCGCACATTGACTCTACTAACCTGTACCCCCGCACATTGACTCGACTAACCTGTACCCCCGCACATTACCTCGGTAACGGTACCCCCTATCGTTATTGTTATTTTAGCTCTTTTACTTTTCACTTTAGTTTATTTAGTAAATACATTTCATAATTTTTCTTAAAAATGTCATTGTTGGTTAAGGTCTTGTAAGTAAGCATTTTACTGTTGTATTCGGCGCATTTGACAAATAACATTTGATTTGATTTGATACAGTAATGGTATGCGTCTCATTTTTTAACCCACTCCACATATCATTAGTTTAGTCAGACTACACATACAGTAGAGAGACTCACAGCTGCCGTGAGTCTGTCATGCGAGACTACACATACAGTAGAGAGACTCACAGCTGCCGTGAGTCTGTCATGCGAGACTACACATACAGTAGAGAGACTCACAGCTGCCGTGAGTCTGGCATGCGAGACTACACATACAGTAGAGAGACTCACAGCTCCCGTGAGTCTGGCATGCGAGACTACACATACAGTAGTAATACTAATGTTATGGTTGTAACCCTCCACACGTATATTTTAGTCAGACACAAACAGACAGATAGATGTTAAAACCCCAGCCATCGGTATTATAGACAGACAGACAGACAGATGTTAAAACCCCAGCCATCGGTATTTTAGACAGACAGACAGACAGACAGACAGACAGACAGACAGACAGTAATAATGTCTCTTAGTATTATAACACTCCCCATGTATATATTAGACAGACTCATTCAGTTGGTATGTGTCTAATGTTAAAACCACAGGCCCCAAGTATTCATATATTAGTCACATTCATTCAGTTGATACACGCGTCTCATGCTGTGCTAGCTAGGCGTCGATAAGGCCACAAACCTGGCTCTTTCTCTCTCTCTCTGTCCCGTTGGTGGTGGTGGTGACTGCAGGGGCATGATGCCTGCTCCTCCTGGCTCCCTCCCTCTGCAGTGGCGGCATATCACACAGACAGCTCAGAGCTCACGCACTACAGTGGTCTGCCAACAGGGCGGCGCTGCTACGCTCTAACTGGAGCACGGGCTATAGGTACACCCAAATAATGTCTATGGATACGCCTCCCATTAACAAACCTCTGTTAAACAGTGATACTCTATAAAGCTTATATACAGTTGAAGTCAGAAGTTTACATACACCTTAGCCAAATACATTTAAACTCAGTTTTTCACAATTCCTGACATTTAATTCTAGTAAAAATTCCCTGTCTTAGGTCAGTTAGGATCACCACTTTATTTTAAGAATGTGAAATGTCAGAATAATAGTTGAGAGAATTATTTATTTCAGCTTTCATTTCTTTCATCACATTCCCAGTGGGTCAGAAGTTTACATACACTCAATTAGTATTTGGTAGCATTGCCTTTAAATTGTTTAACTTGGGTCACAAGTTTCGGGTAGCCTTCCACAAGCTTCCCACAATAAGTTGGGTGAATTTTGGCCCATTCCTCCTGACAGAGCTGGTGTAACTGAGTCAGGTTTGTAGGCCTCCTTGCTCGCACACGCTTTTTCAGTTCTGCCCACAAATTTTCTATAGGATTGAGGCCAGGGCTTTGTGATGGCCACTCCAATACCTTGACTTTGTTGTCCTTAAGCCATTTTGCCACAACTTCGGAAGTATGCTTGGGGTCATTGTCCATTTGGAAGACCCATTTGCGACCAAGCTTTAACTTCCTGACTGATGTCTTGATATGTTGCTTCAATATATCCACATAATTTTACCACCGCATGATGCCATCTATTTTGTGAAGTACACCAGTCCCTCCTGCAGCAAAGCACCCCCACAACATGAGGCTGCCACCCCCGTGCTTCATGGTTGGGATGGTGTTCTTAGGCTTGCAAGCCGCCCCCTTTTTCCTCCAAACATAACGATAGTCATTATGGCCAAACAGTTCTATTTTTGTTTCATCAGACCAGAGGACATTTCTCCAAAAAGTACCGTAGTCTGGCTTTTTTATGGCAGTTTTGGAGCAGTGGCTTCTCCCTTGCTGAGCAGCCGTTCAGGTTATGTCGATATAGGACTCGTTTTACTGTGGATATAGATACTTTGTACCTGCTTCCTCCAGCATCTTCACAAGGTCCGTTGCTGTTGTTCTGGGATTGATTTGCACTTTTCGCACCAAAGTACGTTCATCTCTAAGAGACAGAACGCGTCTCCTTCCTGAGCAGTATGACGGCTGCGTGGTCCCATGGTGTTATTACTTGCATACTGTCATGACGTTGGGTTGGGGGTAGGTTTACGACAGTCATAAATACCTCTTTCCCCCTTTTTCTCTCTCCCCACTATAACTGATGTGACATAAGGAAACCCATGGGTTAACATAGAGATTCTGGGTAACATCAGAAGTTGGGGGAAATGAACTATATTCTGGTAATCCAACCCACTGTACATATGCGGTGGTACTTAAGGTATATTATGTCAGTTCGGTTGCCCTCTGACACATTCTCATCAATGATAGAATGACATAAACGCTACTGTGAAAAGTCTAAACGTCAGAGGTATCGGATTCACATGGAATTGTTGTTTAATTCAAATGTTTGAATATGACATTGTTTGTGAAGAGGTGAAATGTAATTTTACCTTCCAAATGAGAGATCTGTGTTTTCAGAAATTTGGCTTCTGCTCAACCAGGGGCCCGCCCCTGTGAAGAGACCTGGGTAATAGACTTTTCAGACACACCCCTCTACCTCCACTATATAAAGCCAGTGACAAAAATGTAACTTCCTGTTCCGGGTACATTTTGGATGACGATCCGATGTCAAGATGGTTCAGACAATAACTACAGAACTAGGCCAACATCAGCATGGACTTTGATTGTGAATGGTATGAACTTTGAACTCGTATTCACTACAGAAGTGATATCTCCTAGCCTTGGAGTTAGCAACAGCTAAACGCAGGTTCGGAAGGACAGTCCAAGTACCCCGTCTAATACCCACAACGTGTTCCCGTGACTACCAGAGACTTCTTCAAAGGACAGAGGACTCGGGTTGGCGACACAGGCCATCTACCACCAACCTACTGAAGCGCAGCTCAGAGTAAATATTCATTGCATTTTCCTCTTCAAATGGCGGTAATTTAGAATGCATAAGATAAGATTTACGATAGCACAGCTCGCCTATGCTCAAGTCTCCCGCGCTTTCACTAGGACTCCCCCCCTTCCCTTTGTGTAACAAGCTGTCATATCTATTCCGCCCGCTAGGGACGTTTTCTGTATGACGTAATTTGTGATCAAGTTATGATTTAATTGTGTATATGTGTTTCTGTGTGATTAGTTAGGTATTTAGTAAATAAATAATTAAACCCAATTTTGTATTGCTGATTCAACTTGTTAGCCAGGATTCTTGCAGATAATCAAGGACTTACAACTTTCAGATGAGACTGAATAAAATGACGATTAATGTGACTGTTATTTAGTAAAATATTACAAAATCTTTAAGAGTTTATTCGAAAGATAACAGCTCTATAAATATTCTTTCGTGGTGTCCCTCTCTAGTTAATTAATATTTACATGGTTAGTTCAATCAGGTAATATTGATACCGGAGAAATTATTTTATAGAATAGCATGTCATAGCAATCAATCTGGCATAGTCAAAGACACGACAATACTATTGTTTGTACAGATGAACGTGGTACCTTCAGGTGTTTGGAAATTGCTCCCAAGGATGAACCAGACTTGTGGAGGTCTACAATTTTTTTCTGAGGTCTTGGCTGATTTCTTTTGATTTTCCCATGATGTCAAGCAAAGAGGCAATGAGTTTGAAGGTAGGCCTTGAAATACATCCACAGGTACACCTCCAATTTACTCAAATTATGTCAATTAGCCTATCAGAAGCTTCTAAAGCCATGACATAACTTTATTGAATTTCCAAGCTTTCCAGGCACAGTCAACTTAGTGTATGTAAACTTCTGACACACTGGAACTGTGATACAGTGAATTATAAGTGAAATAATCTGTCTGTAAACAATTGTTGGAAAAATTACTTGTGTCATGCACAAAGTAGATGTCCTATAACCGACTTGCCAAAACTATAGTTTGTTAACAAGAAATTTGTGGAGTGGTTGAAAAACGAGTTTTAATGACTCCAACCTAAGTGTATGTAAACTTCCAACTTCAACTGTACATGTGAACTGCTGTCTTGCATTTCAATTTGTTCCTAGCAATTCTGTCATCCTCCTGGTTCCGTGAGTGACCAATTAAATACTGTACAATGTGTTCTGTAGTACCGCTGACAGAAATTACATCATCATGCAGTGAGACAATATCGTGTTAAATCCCAAGAGAGTTGCAGTGTGTCCTGGCCTGATTCTGTGAGCGTATGTATGTGTGTAATACCTTGAACTCTGGGGTGGACTGTGGTCTGGAGCTCTGTGTCTTGGAGACCTCTGCCACCCTGCTCTCCACCTTGGCCTCTTCCTTGGTTTTCCTCTCTGCTGAGCGGGACTGGCGAACCGTGGGGGTGGAGGCCTCTCGCCGCTCACCGCAGGGCAGGCCCGAGGTCACATGGGACGGTGCGACATCCCCGGGAGAGACGGGGGACATGATGGGAGCACTGACAGGACGAGTGCTCTTGTCTGGAGTGGACACCATGGCTTTAGGGGGACGGGAGGAGTGGAGGGAGGGAGAGGAGAGTTTAGTTCGCACTCAACATAATAAAATACTCTCACACACACACACACACACACACACACACACACACCTCATAAAACATGTACAAATTGCCCCATACGGCACCTTCAGAGGAAGAAACAGACAATATCAAGCTGTGGTTATTATAAGAGAAGCGTGCGGAGGGGGGGGGGGGGTCATGATATCCTCACAGTGAGAAGTTTCCACTTGTGAAAGTTAAGACTAGTATAATTTATAAAAAGTTAGAACCATTATTTTTCTTCTGCTGTAGCGTCGTAGAGTTATTTTAAGCCTTCTGCCATTTACCACACGGAACAGTGGATGTCTTGGGACTGACGGGATCCCACAGGAAGTCATATAGATTTTTCATTTAGTTCACACACAGGCACACAGGCTCTGCTGTGGCTATTAATGTAACATTGTCCTCAGGAACCAAAGCAAAGACACATATTGCAGCAGACATTTCGAGTTGAAAACACAACACAGCAGCTTGTTAAGTCTGGCGTTGTCTCTTGAAAAACAAGGTCAGTCCCTGGGTGAGTAAGCGCAGGGTGGAGGGCTCTCCTTCAAGCTGCTCTTCCTGTATGTGCTCGGGGTTTCTCAATAACCAAAGCAAAACCACATATTTCAGCAGACATTTCAAGCAGCGGGTCGTGGTCCATCAGAAGAAACCATCAGTCCTGGTCCCTCAAGCCTACTCATCCTATCCCCCCAGGATGGTGGCTGTCTCCTGCTCTACCTCCTGCTCATCGTCTGGATCTTCCTCCTCCAGCAAGGCCAGCCTCTGGGGGCGTCCAGGGCTGTCTGTTGGGCCTCCACCCGCTCCCTCCTCTCCCTCAGGCTCCGGCCCAGGGACCTCCACTGCTGCTGCAGCCGAGATACACGTTGGTCCACCAGTCACAGCTCTGTCAGGGTCTGGAGCATGAATTTGGAGAAAGTTGGGGGAGGTGAGGGGGGCAGGGGGGGTGAGGGTCCAACAGGACGAACCAGACATCCTTCTCTCCCTGAGACCTTCTGCCCCCATCACCTCCACCTCCACCTCAGCAGGAACATCAACAGCTGCTGAAGGTGTTGAGATTAATCATCATTACAGTAAAAAGGCTGTGATTAAAGATAAGAAAGATGATGGGACAAGACAAGCTTCTTAGGATCCTTGATGATGGGTCGTAGGGTCCTTGATGATGGGTCTTAGGGTCCTTGATGATGGGTCTTAGGGTCCTTGATGATGGGTCTTAGGGTCCTTGATGATGGGTCTTAGGGTCCTTGATGATGGGTCTTAGGGTCCTTAATGATGGGTCTTAGGGTCCTTGATGATGGGTCTTAGGGTCCTTGATGATGGGTCTTAGGGTCCTTGATGATGGGTCTTAGGGTTCTTGAAAAGCTCCTAATATAAAACCCATGTATTATCATTATGAAGACAGCAGCTGAGGCCATGAGCAGATACAAATAAAGGACTGTGTTTTGGGCTGTACAGTAGTTTAACAAAAATCCATTGCACTGTACTGTGGTACAGCGACCAGCAGATGGCAATATTGAGCTGAGAGCCGAGAGAGCAAGTTTGTCTTGTAATGTCCTGAAATTCACAGTTCAGATGCAGATTAGGAGGGTCGATAAACAAGCTCCTCTAGTCCTCAGATCAGGAGGATAGATAAACAAATAAATAAAAAATTGTCACATGCGCCGAATACAATACAGTGAAATGCTTACTTACGAGCCACTAACCAACAATGCAGTTTTAAAAAATACGGATAAGAATAAGAGATAAAAGTAACAAGTAATTAAAGAGCAGCAGTAAAATAACAATATATACAGGGGGGTACCGATACAGAGTCAATGTACGGGGGCGCCGGTTATTTGAGGTACTATGTACATGTAGGTAGAGTTATTAAAGTGACTATAGATAGATGGCAACAGAGAGTAGCAGTGGCGTAAAAAGGGGGAGAGGGGAGGGTCAATGCAAATAGTCTGGGTAGCCATTTGACTAGATGTTCAGGAGTCTTATGGCATGGGGGTAGAAGCTGTTTAAAAGCCTCTTGGGTGGCTGGAGTCCTTGACAATATTTAGGGCCTTCCTCTGACCAGCCCAGTGAGTTGGTCTGAGGATCTGAGGACAAGCTCCTCTAGTCCTCAGATCAGGAGGATAAACAAGCTCCTCTAGGCCTCAGATCAGGAGGATAAACAAGCTCCTCTAGTCCTCAGATCAGGAGAATAGATAAACAAGCTCCTCAAGTCCTCAGATCAGGAGAATAGATAAACAAGCTCCTCTAGTCCTCAGATCAGGAGGATAAACAAGCTCCCCAAGTCCTCAGATCAGCAGGATAAACAAGCTCCTCTAGTCCTCAGATCAGGAGGATAAACAAGCTCCCCAAGTCCTCAGATCAGCAGGATAAACAAGCTCCTCTAGTCCTCAGATCAGGAGGATAAACAAGCTCCTCAAGTCCTCAGATCAGGAGAATAGATAAACAAGCTCCTCAAGTCCTCAGATCAGCAGGATAAACAAGCTCCTCTAGTCCTCAGATCAGCAGAATAGATAAACAGGCTCCTCAAGTCCTCAGATCAGCAGAATAGATAAACAAGCTCCTCAAGTCCTCAGATCAGCAGAATAGATAAACAAGCTCCTCAAGTCCTCAGATCAGCAGGATAAACAAGCTCCTCTAGTCCTCAGATCAGCAGGATAAACAAGCTCCTCTAGTCCTCAGATCAGGAGGATAAACAAGCTCCTCTAGTCCTCAGATCAGCAGAATAGATAAACAAGCTCCTCAAGTCCTCAGATCAGCAGGATAGATAAACAAGCTCCTCAAGTCCTCAGATCAGCAGGATAAACAAGCTCCTCTAGTCCTCAGATCAGCAGGATAAACAAGCTCCTCTAGTCCTCAGATCAGGAGGATAAACAAGCTCCTCAAGTCCTCAGATCAGGAGGATAAGCAAGCTCCTCAGGTCCTCAGATCAGCAGGATAAACAAGCTCCTCTAGTCCTCAGATCAGCAGGATAAACAAGCTCCTCTAGTCCTCAGATCAGGAGGATAAACAAGCTCCTCTAGTCCTCAGATCAGCAGGATAGATAAACAAGCTCCTCTAGTCCTCTTCCATCTGCAGAACCAACCTCCTCAAGCTAACACATGTTCAGAACAGCAGGATTCTACTGCACATCACTGAGATGCTGACAAATATTGTAGCCAGACTCTCAACTAACAGAGAAGGAGGTTTTGAACAGGCTTTCATGCTGAGAACGGTAGTGACAGGTAGGCTACTGAGAGCCAAGTCAACAGAATGCATGTTCATAACAGCATGCTTTTCCAAAAGACTGCAAACTTGCAACTAAAAGAAAATGAGGTTTTATTTTTAATAGGCTTCAATACTGAGCACGGTAGCTGAAAGCAACCAGGCGATACACCTTTCCTATTACTGAAGTGTCTCGTGCAAATGGGGAAGATCATACAGTTAATTTCCCTGGACGCCACACAGAGACACACAATACGCTCGAGTTCCAGACTCTTCGGCTCGCTGGACTGGTTGTCCATCACACTGTGTTCAGCTCACTGGACTGGTTGACCATCACATTGTGTTCAGCTCACTGGACTGGTTGACCATCACATTGTGTTCAGCTCACTGGACTGGTTGACCATCACATTGTGTTCAGCTCACTGGACTGGTTGACCATCACATTGTGCTCAGCTCACTGCTCACTGGTTGACCATCACACTGTGTTCAGCTCACTGGACTGGTTGACCATCACATTGTGTTCAGCTCACTGGACTGGTTGTCCATCACACTGTGTTCAGCTCACTGGACTCTAGTTGGTTCTAGAGTGGCACGCCATTCTACTCAGAGTCTACTCTAGTTGGTTCTAGAGTGGCACACCATTCTACTCAGAGTCTACTCTAGTTGGTTCTAGAGTGGCAGGCCATTCTACTCAGAGTCTACTCTAGTTGGTTCTAGAGTGGCACGCCATTCTACTCAGTCTACTCTAGTTGGTTCTAGAGTGGCACACCATTCTACTCAGTCTACTCTAGTTGGTTCTAGAGTGGCACACCATTCTACTCAGTCTACTCTAGTTGGTTCTAGAGTGGCAGGCCATCCTACTCAGAGTCTACTCTAGTTGGTTCTAGAGTGGCACGCCATTCTACTCAGAGTCTACTCTAGTTGGTTCTAGAGTGGCACACCATTCTACTCAGAGTCTACTCTAGTTGGTTCTAGAGTGGCACGCCATTCTACTCAGAGTCTACTCTAGTTGGTTCTAGAGTGGCACACCATTCTACTCAGAGTCTACTCTAGTTGGTTCTAGAGTGGCACGCCATTCTACTCAGAGTCTACTCTAGTTGGTTCTAGAGTGGCAGGCCATCCTACTCAGAGTCTACTCTAGTTGGTTCTAGAGTGGCAGGCCATCCTACTCAGAGTCTACTCTAGTTGGTTCTAGAGTGGCACGCCATTCTACTCAGAGTCTACTCTAGTTGGTTCTAGAGTGGCACGCCATTCTACTCAGAGTCTACTCTAGTTGGTTCTAGAGTGGCAGGCCATCCTACTCAGAGTCTACTCTAGTTGGTTCTAGAGTGGCAGTCCATTCTACTCAGAGTCTACTCTAGTTGGTTCTAGAGTGGCACGCCATTCTACTCAGAGTCTACTCTAGTTGGTTCTAGAGTGGCAGTCCATTCTACTCAGAGTCTACTCTAGTTGGTTCTAGAGTGGCACGCCATTCTACTCAGAGTCTACTCTAGTTGGTTCTAGAGTGGCACACCATTCTACTCAGAGTCTACTCTAGTTGGTTCTAGAGTGGCACGCCATTCTACTCAGAGTTTACTCTAGTTGGTTCTAGAGTGGCAGGCCATTCTACTCAGAGTCTACTCTAGTTGGTTCTAGAGTGGCACACTATTCTACTCAGTCTACTCTAGTTGTTTCTAGAGTGGCACACCATTCTACTCAGTCTACTCTAGTTGGTTCTAGAGTGGCACACCATTCTACTCAGTCTACTCTAGTTGGTTCTAGAGTGGCACGCCATTCTACTCAGTCTACTCTAGTTGGTTCTAGAGTGGCACGCCATTCTACTTAGTCTACTCTAGTTGGTTCTAGAGTGGCACGCCATTCTACTCAGTCTACTCTAGTTGGTTCTAGAGTGGCACACCATTCTACTCAGTCTACTCTAGTTGGTTCTAGAGTGGCACGCCATTCTACTTAGTCTACTCTAGTTGGTTCTAGAGTGGCACACCATTCTACTCAGTCTACTCTAGTTGGTTCTAGAGTGGCACGCCATTCTACTTAGTCTACTCTAGTTGGTTCTAGAGTGGCAGAGAACGTGGCAGAGAACGTGGCAGAGAACATACTGTGCATGGAGAGTCAGAGAGAGAGGCTGGACATGACAGAGGAACAGCAGTAGAATAAAGACTGGGACAGTCCATGAGGAATCTCTTTGTGGTCCTCTGTAACTCAGTTGGTAGAGCGTGACACTTGTAACGGCAGGGTTCTGGGTTCGTGTCCCGGGACCACACATACGTAAAAGTCTATTTGGATTAAAAGCCTCTGCTAAACGGCATATATTATTATATATTAGAATAAAGCTTAACGATAACGTGGTAGAAACATACTGTACGTGGAGCATCGTCTGTCAGGGTTGTGTGCGGAGAATTTTGGAGTCAAACGCAGGACACAGGTGTTGAGCGAAACCACAGTGTTTTACTCAAAATAAATGCACAATTCCACAAATGGAAAATAAACAGATACATACACGTATCAACTACAACACCTAACGCACAAACAATCACGGACAAAACAGAAATGAAAGCCAGAGGGTTAAATAGGGAACATGATGGGGGAATTGAAACCAGGTGTGTATAATACAGACAAAACAAAACGAAACTGAAAAATGGATCGATGGTGACTAGAAAGCCGGTGACGTCGACCGCCGAACACCACCCGAACAAGGAGAAGGGCCGACTTCGGCGGAAGTCGTGACAGTACCCCTCCCCTGACGCGCGGCTCCAGCAGCGCGACGACACCGGCCTCGGGGACGACCCGGAGGGCGAGGTGCAGGGCGATCCGGGTGGAGACGGTGAAACTCTTGTAACATGGATGGATCTAGAATGTCCTCCACCGGTACCCAGCATCTCTCCTCCGGACCGTACCCCTCCCACTCCACGAGGTACTGAAGGCCCCTCGCCCGACGTCTAGAATCCATGATGGCCCTTACGATATACGCCGGGACCCCCTCGATGTCAAGAGGGGGCGGAGGGACCTCCCGCACCTCAGACTGCTGGAGCGGACCAGCCACCACCGGCCTGAGGAGAGACACATGGAACGAGGGATTAATACGGTAATCAGGGGGGAGTTGTAACCTATAACCAACCTCGTTCAGTCTCCTCAGGACTTTAAATGGCCCCACAAACCGCGGACCCAGCTTCCGGCAGGGCAGGTGAAGGGGTAGGTTTCGGGTCGAGAGCCAGACCCGATCCCCCGGTGCATACACCGGGGCCTCACTGCGGTGGCGGTCGGCACTCGCCTTTTGTCTCCTGATGGCCCGTTGTAACCGCACATGGGCAGCGTTCCAAGTCTCCTCTGAGTGCCGAAACCATTCATCCACCGCAGGAGCCTCAATCTGGCTCTGATGCCATGGTGCCAGGACCGGCTGGTAACCTAGCACACACTGAAACGGTGATAGGTTGGTAGAGGAGTGGCGGAGGGAGTTTTGGGCCATCTCCGCCCAGGGGATGTAAGCTGCCCACTCCCCCGGCCGGTCCTGGCAATAGGACCTCAGAAACCTACCCACATCCTGGTTGACTCTTTCCACCTGCCCGTTACTCTCGGGGTGGAAACCTGAGGTAAGGCTGACCGAGATCCCCAGGCGTTCCATAAACGCCCTCCAGACTCTAGACGTAAATTGGGGACCCCGATCAGAAACTATATCCTCAGGCACCCCGTAGTGCCGGAATACGTGGGTGAACAGAGCCTCCGCAGTTTGTAGAGCCGTAGGGAGACCGGGCAAAGGAAGGAGACGGCAGGACTTAGAAAACCGATCCACAACGACCAGGATCGTGGTGTTACCCTGCGACGGCGGAAGATCCGTCACAAAATCGACCGATAGGTGTGACCACGGTCGCTGTGGAACGGGAAGGGGTTGTAATTTCCCTCTGGGCAGATGTCTAGGTGCCTTGCACTGTGCACATACCGAACAGGAGGACACATAAACCCGCACGTCCTTAGCTAAAGTGGGCCACCAGTACTTCCCAGCAAGGCAGCGCACCGTCCGACCGATACCAGGATGACCAGAGGAGGGTGACGTATGAGCCCAACAGATCAAACGATCGCGGACATCAAACGGAACGTACATACGCCCAGCTGGACAGTCAGGTGGAATGGGCTCTGAACGTGACGCCCGTTCGATGTCCGCGTCCACCTCCCATACCACCGGTGCCACCAGGCGAGAGGCTGGAATGATGGGAGTGGGATCTGAGGACCTCTCCTCTGTATCATACAGCCGGGACAGTGCGTCTGCCTTAACGTTCTGGGAACCTGGTTTGTAGGAAAGGGTGAAATCAAAACGGGTGAAAAACATGGCCCACCTTGCCTGGCGAGGGTTCATTCTCCTCGCCGCCCGGATGTACTCCAGATTGCGGTGGTCAGTCCAAATGAGAAAAGGGTGTCTTGCCCCCTCAAGCCAATGTCTCCACGCTTTCAGAGCCATGACAACAGCCAGCAACTCCCGGTCCCCCACATCATAGTTTCGCTCCGCCGGGCTGAGCTTCTTCGAAAAGAATGCACAGGGGCGGAGTTTTAGTGGCGTACCCGAGCGCTGAGACAGCACAGCCCCTATCCCCGCCTCGGACGCGTCCACCTCAACTATGAATGCTAAGGAAGGATCAGGATGAGCCAGCACGGGAGCTGAGGTAAACAGAGCCTTCAGGTGACCAAACGCCCTGTCCGCTCCAGCTGTCCACTGCAGTCGCACCGGTCCTCCCTTCAGCAGTGAGGTAATGGGAGCCGCTACCTGACCAAAACCCCGGATAAATCTCCGGTAGTAGTTGGCAAACCCTAAAAACCGCTGCACTTCCTTTACCGTGGTTGGAGTCGGCCAATTACGCACGGCTGAAATGCGGTCATTCTCCATCTCTACCCCTGACGCTGAAAAGCGGTACCCTAGGAAGGAGATGGACTGTTGGAAGAACAGACATTTCTCAGCCTTGACGTACAGGTCATGCTCCAACAGTCGACCAAGCACCCTGCGCACTAGGGACACATGCTCGGCGCGTGTAGCGGAATATATTAGAATGTCATCTATATACACCACTACACCCTGACCGTGCAGGTCCCTAAAGATCTCATCCACAAAGGATTGGAAGACTGATGGAGCATTCATTAACCCGTACGGCATGACGAGGTACTCATAATGCCCAGAAGTGGTGCTAAATGCTGTCTTCCACTCATCTCCCCCCTTGATACGCACCAGGTTGTAAGCGCTCCTGAGGTCCAATTTTGTGAAGAAGCGCGCCCCGTGTAATGACTCGGTCATACTGGCTATGAGTGGTAGCGGGTAACTGTATTTTACCGTGATCTTATTTAATCCGCGATAATCAATGCACGGGCGCAAACCTCCATCCTTCTTCTTCACAAAAAAGAAACTCGAGGAGACAGGTGAGATGGAAGGCCGAATGTATCCCTGTCCCAGAGATTCGGTGACATATGTCTCCATAGCCACCGTCTCCTCCTGTGACAGGGGATACACGTGACTCCTGGGAAGTGTAGCGTCTACCAAGAGATCTATCACACAATCCCCCGGTCGATGGGGTGGTAATTGAGTCGCCTTCTTCTTACAGAAGGCGAGTGCCAAATCGGCATATTCGGGAGGAATGTGCATGTTGGAAACCTGGTTTGGACTTTCCACCGTAGTGGCACCTAAGGAAACACCTACACACCTCCCTGAACACTGACAGGACCATCCCTTGAGAGCCCTCTGTTGCCACGAAATAATCGGATCATGAGAGGCCAACCAGGGAAGACCCAACACAACAGGAAACGCAGGAGAGTCGATCAAGAAGAGACTAATTCTCTCCTCGTGATCCCCCTGCGTTCTCATAGCGATGGGCACTGTGACCTCCCCAACCAGCCCCGACCCCAAAGGACGACTATCTAAGGCATGTACAGGGAAGGGAACATCAACCGGAATAATAGGGATCCCTAAGCTATGAGCCAAAGAGCGGTCAATAAAGTTCCCAGCTGCGCCTGAATCTACTAGCGCCTTATGCTGGGAATGTGGGGAAAACCCAGGAAATTCTATAGATAACCACATGAGTGCAACAGAAGGCTCTGGGTGAGTTATGTGCCTACTCACCTGAGACGACCCACCAGTGCTCCGCCTGCTACCTCGACTCCCAGGAGAAACACCCCAGCACCGGACAGCAGTGTGCCCTCTGCGTCCACAGTTGGTACATGGAGTGGTTCCCCCTCCGGTCTCCCTCCTAGCAGCCCCTCCCAACTCCATAGGGGTTGGATCCAAGGAGCTGGGTAATGGAATGGGCGGACCCCGATCTAGACGCCCGCGGGAGGCCAACAGGTTATCCAGCCGGATAGATAAATCCACCAGCTGGTCCAGGTTGAGAGTGGTGTCCCTGCAGGCTAGCTCCCTACGAACGTCCTCTCGTAGACTACACCTGTAGTGGTCGATCAGGGCCCGCTCATTCCATCCCGCACCAGCGGCCAGAGTACGGAAGTCCAAAGCGAAATCTTGAGCGCTCCTCATCCCCTGCCTGAGATGGAACAATCGCTCTCCCGCCGCTCTCCCTTCAGGTGGATGGTCAAAGACTGCCCGGAAGCGGCGAGAGAAGTCATCATAATTATCCAGGGTAGATCCCTCTCTTCCCCAGATGGCGTTGGCCCACTCCAGGGCTTTACCAGTCAGACAGGAGATGAGAGCGCCCACCTTCTCGTGTCCCGAAGGGAACGGATGAACAGATGCCAGGTATAGCTCCAGCTGTAGGAGGAAACCCTGACACCCGGCTGCTGTTCCGTCATACGCTCCCGGGAGCGAGAGCCGAATTCCACTGGTTCCGACCGGTGGAGGGATGGATGGTGGTGTAGGTTGAGGTGCGGGTGTGGGTGCTGGGTTATGATTTACCGGGAGACCTCCTCTCTCCCATCTTTCCATAGTTTGCAGCACGCGATCCATGGCTGTCCCTAAACTATGCAACATAGTCGCGTGCTGTTGAACCTGCTCCTCTACTGGGAGAGAAGGGCTGGCTGCGCCTGCTGACTCCATTTGAAGTTAGGTCCGTGATTCTGTCAGGGTTGTGTGCGGAGAAGTATCGGAGTCAAACGCAGGACACAGGTGTTGAGCGAAACCACAGTGTTTTACTCAAAATAAATGCACAATTCCACAAATGGAAAATAAACAGATACATACACGTATCAACTACAACACCTAACGCACAAACAATCACGGACAAAACAGAAATGAAAGCCAGAGGGTTAAATAGGGAACATGATGGGGGAATTGAAACCAGGTGTGTATAATACAGACAAAACAAAACGAAACTGAAAAATGGATCGATGGTGACTAGAAAGCCGGTGACGTCGACCGCCGAACACCACCCGAACAAGGAGAAGGGCCGACTTCGGCGGAAGTCGTGAAATCGTCGGAGAGCCGCTTACTACACTACGACAGAGAAACGTTCAGCAGACAGACACTGTGACTGTACATCTTCTCAGGTCCTTCTCAGGTCCTGAGGTCAGCTACATGGTAAGTAGAAGAACCATCCTCCCAGTCAGGTCAGGTCAGGTAGACCAGTGTGGAGCGTCGTCGGAGAGCCGCTTACTACACTACGACAGAGAAACGTTCAGCAGACAGACACTGTGACTGTACATCTTCTCAGGTCCTTCTCAGGTCCTGAGGTCAGCTACATGGTAAGTAGAAGAACCATCCTCCCAGTCAGGTCAGGTCAGGTAGACCAGTGTGGAGCGTCGTCGGAGAGCCGCTTACTACACTACAACAGAGAAACGTTCAGCAGACAGACACTGTGACTGTACATCTTCTCAGGTCCTTATGAGGTCAGCTACATGGTAAGTAGAAGAACCATCCTCCCAGTCAGGTCAGGTCAGGTAGATCAGCGTGGAGCGTCGTAGACTGAGTCTAGTATGACAGGAGGAAGTGCAGCACATAGACAGACACTGACGTCTCTTCAGTTCATCCTCACAGTTATTCAGGTTAGGTACTGTACATTAGCTGAATACATTATCTACAGCCAACCTGTGCTGTACTGACTGGCTGGTCAGGGTTAGGGGTTTAGTGTTGAGACAGAGAGACAGTGTGAGAGTGGTAGCAGAAGCAGTTAGGTGGCAGATGGGGCTGCCAGAGCCCACAGGGACTAAGAGATCTGTTTTGTGTGGGTTACAATTAATCAGTGGCTTGTGCCCTGCCTTCCGTACGTTGTCAGTCGCAATAAAAAACAGATGTTACATCTGGAGCGGTTACATAACGGAGAGTGTGTCCCAGATGAGAAGGTCGAGAGGATGATGACGAGAAGGAGAGGAGGAGAGAGGAGGAGAGGAGGACTTAGCTAGCACCTCTTAGCAGTTGAGAAGAGGCCAGTGTAGAGATGGTAAATAAACCCTGGAGTGGGTAAGTACAGTCACTGTACATGAAGATAATGTTACTACAGAGGTGGGGGTTGACATGGTCCTGAAGGTAATGTAAAGACAGAGGTGGTGGTTGACATGGTCCTGAAGGTAATGTAAAGACAGAGGTGGGGGGTTGACATGGTCCTGAAGGTAATGTTAAGACAGAGGTGGGGGGTTGACGTGGTCCTGAAGGTAATGTAAAGACAGAGGTGGGGGGTTGACATGGTCCTGAAGGTAATGTTAAGACAGAGGTGGGGGGTTGACGTGGTCCTGAAGGTAATGTAAAGACAGAGGTGGTGGTTGATATGGTCCTGAAGGTAATGTAAAGACAGAGGTGGGGGGTTGACATGGTCCTGAAGGTAATGTAAAGACAGAGGTGGGGGGTTGACATGGTCCTGAAGGTAATGTTACTACAGAGGTGGGGGGTTGACATGGTCCTGAAGGTAATGTTACTACAGAGGTGGGGGGTTGATATGGTTCTGAAGGTAATGTAAAGACAGAGGTGGGGGGTTGACGTGGTCCTGAAGGTAATGTAAAGACAGAGGTGGGGGGTTGACATGGTCCTGAAGGTAATGTTAAGACAGAGGTGGGGGGTTGACGTGGTCCTGAAGGTAATGTAAAGACAGAGGTGGTGGTTGACGTGGTCCTGAAGGTAATGTAAAGACAGAGGTGGGGGGTTGACATGGTCCTGAAGGTAATGTAAAGACCGAGGTGGGGGGTTGACATGGTCCTGAAGGTAATGTAAAGACAGAGGTGGGGGGTTGACGTGGTCCTGAAGGTAATGTAAAGACAGAGGTGGGGGGTTGACATGGTCCTGAAGGTAATGTAAAGACAGAGGTGGGGGGTTGACATGGTCCTGAAGGTAATGTTACTACAGAGGTGGGGGGTTGATGTGGTCCTGAAGGTAATGTAAAGACAGAGGTGGGGGGTTGACATGGTCCTGAAGGTAATGTTACTACAGAGGTGGGGGGTTGACATGGTCCTGAAGGTAATGTTACTACAGAGGTGGGGGGTTGATGTGGTCCTGAAGGTAATGTAAAGACAGAGGTGGGGGGTTGATATGGTCCTGAAGGTAATGTTACTACAGAGGTGGGGGGTTGATATGGTTCTGAAGGTAATGTTACTACAGAGGTGGGGGGTTGATATGGTTCTGAAGGTAATGTAAAGACAGAGGTGGGGGGTTGACGTGGTCCTGAAGGTAATGTAAAGACAGAGGTGGGGGGTTGACATGGTCCTGAAGGTAATGTAAAGACCGAGGTGGGGGGTTGACATGGTCCTGAAGGTAATGTAAAGACAGAGGTGGGGGGTTGACGTGGTCCTGAAGGTAATGTAAAGACAGAGGTGGGGGGCTGACATGGTCCTGAAGGTAATGTTACTACAGAGGTGGGGGGCTGACATGGTCCTGAAGGTAATGTTACTACAGAGGTGGGGGGTTGATATGGTTCTGAAGGTAATGTAAAGACAGAGGTGGGGGGTTGACGTGGTCCTGAAGGTAATGTTACTACAGAGGTAGGGGTTGATATGGTCCTGAAGGTAATGTAAAGACAGAGGTGGGGGGTTGATATGGTCCTGAAGGTAATGTAAAGACAGAGGTGGGGGGCTGACATGGTCCTGAAGGTAATGTTACTACAGAGGTGGGAGGTTGATATGGTCCTGCAGGTAATGTAAAGACAGAGGTGGGGGGTTGACGTGGTCCTGAAGGTAATGTTACTACAGAGGTGGGGGGTTGACATGGTCCTGAAGGTAATGTAAAGACAGAGGTGGGGGGTTGACGTGGTCCTGAAGGTAATGTTACTACAGAGGTGGGGGGTTGACGTGGTCCTGAAGGTAATGTTACTACAGAGGTGGTGGTTAACATGGTCTTGAAGGTAATGTAAAGACAGAGGTGGGGGGTTGACATGGTCCTGAAGGTAATGTTACTACAGAGGTAGGGGTTGATATGGTCCTCTCTCTCCCTCTCTCTCTCTCTCTCTCTCTCTGACACACACCACACAGACTTCAGACACACACAAGCACTAACCCTTCCCCCCCCTCCCCACCGCAAGAACACAGTCCCATTCAACAAACCTTCGTCCATGCTGCGTGAGTTCCTCTTGCTGGCCGAGCGTTGGAATAGGGGGGCTGGCCTGTCAATCATAGAGCTGGCCTGGCGGGTCTGGGCCTGGGTCCGCCCACTGTAGCGGAACTTAGAACCCAGCACTAGGAACTTCCTGGGAGTGGTAGCCACCTCAGTAGAGGTCAGTCTGAACATGGAGACAGAGGAACATTTAAATAAATATCTATAACTATATAACTATAATATGTAACTTCCTGGGAGTGATAGCCACCTCAGTAGAGGTCAGTCTGAACATGGAGACAGAGGAACATTTAAATAAATATCTATAACTATATAACTATAATATGTAACTTCCTGGGAGTGGTAGCCACCTCAGTAGAGGTCAGTCTGAACATGGAGACAGAGGAACATTTAAATAAATATCTATAACTATATAACTATAATATGTAACTTCCTGGGAGTGATAGCCACCGCAGTAGAGGTCAGTCTGAACATGGAGACAGACAGAGGAACATTTAAATAAATATCTATAACTATAATATGTCACTTCCTGTGAGCGATAGCCACCTCAGTAGAGGTCAACCTGGAAATGAAGACAGAGGAACATTTATATAAATATCTATAACTATAATATATAACTTCCTGTGAGCGATAGCCACCTCAGTAGAGGTCAACCTGGAAATGAAGACAGAGGAACATTTTGACTATGATTATAGCAAACTATTATCCATATAATTTTATCCAGATCGACATAGTCAGTTCATTCACTAAGGGTGGTAACACAACCCCCATACTACAGTCAGTTCATTCACTAAGGTAGGTAACACAACCCCCATACTACAGTCAGTTCATTCACTAAGGTAGGTAACACAACCCCCATACTACAGTCAGTTCATTCACTAAGGGTGGTAACACAACCCCCATACTAGTCAGTTCATTCACTAAGGGTGGTAACACAACCCCCATACTACAGTCAGTTCATTCACTAAGGGTGGTAACACAACCCCCATACTACAGTCAGTGCGAGTAACTAAACGACATAAAACTACAGGAATATATAGCCATAGTAGCAATGTATTACTACTGTAATAATGTATCTATGACCCTTTTTCATTCAATACAATAGTAATGTGAGAATGATTGAACCCGTCACAGGGAGTTTCAACAGTGTGTTCTCTTACCTGAAGAAGGTGTGATGCTCCACACACACTTTCCACAGCTTCTTGGAGGCCTTGTAGTTTGGCAGTCTGAAACCGATGGCGCTTTCGTAATGCTCCAGCTGATGGAAGAGCAGGGGGAACACCCTCATTTTAGCAGGGCACTACAGCCACAAACCTATTGATTTGACATGTAACTAGTCACTTTGATGTATTCGAGAGGTACTGTGTATCTGACTCCTGGGAGAGGAGGCCTCTCGGGGGTCAAAAACACACACGCAAACAAAACAAACACAGAAATAAAGTTGACCTCTGAGGGGCGTATCTTGATGAAGAAGCTGCTGCGTTTGTAGGAGACCTTGAGGACTTTGGGCCAGGGGAACCGGTTGATCCTCAGCTTGTCCTTGTAGACCATCAAACCCCCAGAACACACACCCAGCATGATGTCCACTCCATCTAGATCCTGGAGAGAGGTGAGGTGAGGGGGGGGTGGTGGAGAGGGAGGGAGGAGAGGGAGAGAGGAGGGAGGGAGGGAGGGAGGGAGGGGGGAGGAGAGGGAGAAAGGAGGGGGGGTGGAGGAGAGGGAGGGGGGGGTGGAGGAGAAAGATTGAGAGAGAGGAGGGGGGGTGGAGGAGAGGGAGGGAGAGAGAGAGGAGAAAGATTGAGAGAGAGTGTAAAACTCTTCTACTGCAAGACTGCTGGAACCAACATTGTCATGATTGCTCACAGATTTACAGTATACCATTGACTTTACATTGACTGCATTTTAATGCAATGACACCAACCCACCACTGGGGGGCAGGATAATGACTTCCATATTTTATTTAAATCCCTGGTTTTGATGCAAACAGATTGACCTCATTTCTGCTATTAAAACGGTGGTCTGACAGAGGCACGCGTTACTCTGTTTTTTGGGGGGGGGGGAACAGACACGAACACTGACTCCACAGGTGACGTAGGCTACACTGCAGCAGGCAGGAGGTGAGTGGGTGTTATAACCGCCAACTACGTAAAACACCATGACTGAGTCCCAGATGGCAGCCTATATCAAATCAAATCAAATGTATTTATAAAGCCCTTTTTTTTTTTTTTTTTTTACATCGGCAGATGTCACAAAGTGCTTATACAGAAACCCTGCCTAGAAAAACACAACATAAACAGCAAGCAATGCAGATGTAGAAGCACTATATAGTGAACTACTTTTGAAGGGGCCCTGGTCAAAAATGATTCACTATGAAGGAAATAGGGTGCCAATTTGGACGCAATCCGTATCCTTGTTATCATCATCAGACCTGCTCTACCCAGATGTGATATAACTGGACTCCGGTGGACAGACAGGAGGACACTGAGGGACTTTCTGGTCTAAAACACATGTACTCCTAGTCTCCTACCAACGCATCTTCATCAATGGAGGGAGAATATAGG